>NW_026652296.1:55188615-55219403 GCF_009828535.3 Hylobates moloch | reverse complement strand
CCGCCCCGTCTGGGAAGTGAGGAGCACCTCTGCCCGGCCGCCCCGTCCGGGAAGAAGTGAGGAGCGCCTCTGCCCGGCCGCCCCGTCTGGGAAGTGAGGAGCACCTCTGCCCGGCCGCCCCGTCCGGGAAGAAGTGAGGAGCGCCTCTGCCCGGCCACCCATCGTCTGGGAAGTGAGGAGCGCCTCTGCCCGGCCACGCATCGTCTGGGAAGTGAGGAGCCCCTCTGCCCGGCCACCCACCGTCTGGGAAGTGTGGAGCGCTTCTGCCCGGCCACCCTTTTACTTTCTTATTTGTAGATAATGCCTGCCTCACGAGAATGTTATTTCTTTTAAAGGTTCCAAAAGAACCATATAAAAACTTAGTAATGACTTAATTGTTCACATATTCTAGTGACATCAATACTTTGTCAGGAAGAAATGTGGAAAGGTTGGCACTAGAAGTTGACATAAGAATTAGTTTAGCTGGGTGCAGTGGCACATGCCTGTAGTCCCAGCTACACAGGAGGCTGAGGCAGGAGGATTGCTTGAAGCCAGAAATTCTGGGCTATTATAGTGTGCTATGCTGATTGGGTGTCCGCACTAAGTTCGGCGTCAACATGTTGATCTCCTGGGAGTGGTAGGCCACCAGGCTTCCTAAGGAGGGGTGAACCTGCCCAGGCCAGAAATGGAGCAGGTCAAAAGTCCTGTCCCAGTCAGTAGTGGGATCGCCCCTGTGAAGAGCCACGGCAGTCTAGCCTGGGCAACATAGTAAGACCCTGTCTCTTACGTAAAAAATAAAATAATAAAAATGAAAAAGAATTAGTTTAGATCTCTTGATAATTTAGATAGTAATCTAAATTATGGAGTTTAGGTGGAGTTAATCTCTGCAAGTCCTGAGGAGCTATGCCCAAGGTGCTTGGCCCTACCAGGAATGCACTCTTTTGCTTACATGTGTTTCAAATCTTAAATCCCATCATTTAGTTTTTTCCTATTTAGGCTGTGGGACGGTGTGTTTATTACAATGATTGAAACCTGTGCCTTATTTGAATTACTAGTTATTCAAAACACCTTTGGGTTTAGTGCTCGGTAATTACAGCGTACTCCCATAAGACTTAACTCATTGATTCCTAGAGATTTTTTTTTGAGACAAGGTCTCGGTCTGTTACCCAGGCTGGATGGAGTGCAGGGGCACGATCTCGGCTCACTGCAACTTCTGCCCCCCTGGGCTCAAGCAATCCTCCCACCTCAGCCTCCTGAGTAGCTGGTACCACAGGTACCCACCATCATGCCCAGGTTTATTTTTGTATTTTTGGTAGAGATGGCGGGCGGTGGGGGGAGAGCAGGTGGGGTCCGGGAGCGGGGGGGGGGGTGGTCCTCACAGTGCCCAGGCTGGTCTCGAACTCCTGAGTCCAAGCAGTCCACCCACCTCAGCCTCCCAAAGTGCTGGGATTACAGGTATGAGCCACCATATCCAGCTGTTTTGACTTGATTTAACTTCCAATCATTAATATTTACATAAGATCCATTTGCAAAACTACCTTCTTTACATAATCTTCTTTTGGTTTTAGGAAACAAAAAGTGGCCCAAGTTTATTGTGTCCTAGACTAAATAACACAAGTAACTAACACTACATTACACTGCATATCTGATATAAGAATGCAGGACACATATTTCTAGACTTTGTTCATTTATCCCTAGGCAGAAAATATTCATAATAGATTTGGAATAAAATTTTCTTCTCAAAAAGCTTAAACTTCAAATAGAAGTGATAAGTGAGAATGATTGGGTTGCAGAATTTTCAAAAGCCTAACAACAGCCCGGGCATGATGGCTAACACCTGTAATCCCAGCACTTTGGGAGGCCGAGGTGGGCAGATCACTTGAGGTTGGGAGTTCGAGACCAGCCTGACCAACATGGGGAACTCCTGTCTCTACTAAAAACACAGTAATTAGCCGGGTGTGGTGGCATGCGCCTGTAATCCCAGCTGCTTGGGAGGCTGGAATCTCTTGAACCTGGGAGGTGGAAGTTGCAATGAGCCGAGATAACGCCACTGCACTCCAGGCTGGGTGAGAACAGGGCGAGGCTTCATCTCAAAAAAACAAAACAAAACAAAAACAGAAAGCCTAAAAACAGGTTCCAAGAAGTAGTAGCAAAGAGGTAATTTGTTCGAATATACAGCACAGTCATACACAGCACTTTGCAACTTACCAAGGAAAACATTAAAAGTGGCAAGACAATACTACCCTCTAGGGGCAGAATTTTTATTTTCACAACTTCTCAGCAAAGGATCAATGAAAGGATGAACTAAACAGTTAATAGCAGGCTAATTATTCAAGATTGAACAATCCTTTCTCTTTTCACGTTCTCTTGGGGTAAGCAGTTACGTGATTGACTACAGAAGTTGGGATAAGACACCTGACCAGTACATTCTGGTTACTTATGAAAATAATTCTGATACAAGGGTAGAGAGAGAAAAATTTGAAATGAACTTCATGAAACTTAGAATTTATATATGGATTTTTATTTCTATTTTTATTACAGACTTAGTATTCTAATTTCTCCCCATTTTGGGAAAAAAGTTCAATGACAGATATTCCCAGTCCCTTCAGACATATGAGGTGCCTGTGTGTTTAATCTGCTTGGATAGAAATTATTACAGAATTCATAAAACAGGAAATGAACATTATAAACCAGTTACGAGCTGTAGAATATTTTGGTTTCCTCTGCCCCCGCCCTGCTCTAAACTCTACTTCACTGGGTTTCTGCATTTTCTCCATCCTTTATCCCAGATTAACCTGTTCATTTATTGACTTCTGTCAAGTTCTAGGAAATGAGATCAAAGGGTGATAGCTGGATGTTCTTCCGTCTTAAAATGTTAGGGAAACAGTTTGTTAAAAGCATGTTACTCTTTAATCGTAAGTATTGAGCAGTCATTGCCCTTCAGGCCAAAATGCCAGCCACTTTATTTTCCTGCTTTTTAAAGACAGCCATCAGCAGTCTGTAGTAGAGCTGGCTTTCTTAACACAAAACAGTTTATTATATTTTAATTGGCGGGCTCTATTGTATCTTAGAGTTTTTTTCTCTAATTTTGTATTGAAGTGAAAAATAGGAAGAACATAAAATTTGCTACATAGATAATTTTGGGGATGTTCTATTTTAAACATTGATAACAGTATAATTTAGTTCCATATTTTGAAATATACAAAAAATATATACAACTAAAATGGTATCTAAAACAGAAACCTATGAGTGCTAGCTCCAAACAATAAGGCAAATAAGTGAAGAGCTCAGGTAATGGTGTTATTCTTGAGGGCACAAAGCCTGGATAAAACTAGATTACCATAAATAGTATAGAAGTTGAAGAAATCAAGACAGTAACTAGAATTAATTTAGAAAAAAGGTTGGACAAATACCATAATAGCAATAAAACCTATCAGAGCAACAAATGGAAAAAACACACAAAAGCAAGTTTGTGTCCTCAGTGCCAAGGATTAGAGGCAGATGAAGTACAGACTGAATATAGGGAATAGAAAAAAGTCCCAAGAGACAATGAGTATCTTAGGAAGTGGAGAGTGAATAAAGGCAATCTCATGACAGGAAGGGAGAGACTGGAATCCTGCCCGCTCCCTCTTGCCAGGGTTATCCAGAATCAATGTTTACCTATGAGAATTGTGTTTTTAAATAGTTTTTAAAGTTTTAAAAACTTTTACATTGCTGGTACAGAAGTTTCAATTTTTCTCTCAATGTCAGGATTTCAATGTAAGAAATAGATTTTTTTTGGATAAATTTTTTTTTTGGGTAAATACCCGCTGCTTCATCTACAATGTTGCTCACTTTCAGTTGGCCTTTCCCTTTCCTAACTACCCGAATTAAGACTTTAAACTCAACTGTAAGGTAGTTCAGCTATCATAGGTGGGGTTAGTGGGGGGATAGTGGAGAGGCGGCAAGAACCATTCAAATTCAGTTCAACACTGAACTCAGCAAGAAAAAAATTACGTAACGTTGCAAATTAATATTGATATGTCAATCTGTTTAATATACTAATCTGAATATATTAATCAGCTAATTAATGGTGAACTGACTCATAACTATCTCGGATATTATAGGCAAGTTTCTTAACCTCTCTACACCTAAGTTTCCTTATCTGTAAAAGTAATAATGGGACCCTCATCTTGCAGTCGTTGGGAGGATTAAACGGGATGATGCACTAAAGCCAGATTATATAATATAATTGAAACTTTTGTACTAGCAATGTAAAAATTTAAGATAATTTTAAAACTATTTAAAAACACAATTCTCACAGGTAAACAATGATTCTGGATAATACAGTGTTACTGTTTTCAGCAAAACAACCATTGCTATTATTAACATTTGCTAATGCTTATGTTTTTCGCATATGCATCTTCATTCAATGCTCAAAAAGGAGAGAATTACAGAGCCAATATTTATTAATCATTTCTTCAGTACTAGATACTGTAAACCACCCACAAGAACCGTAGGGCGCCGCACGCACCTCGGAGGGGGCCCTTCTGCCGGCCACCCGCCTCGGAGGGTTTCAGGCCAGGGCCTGAGGTGGCTCCTGCCCCCTCGCGGCTATGTTGGCTGCGCGGTCATCCTACCTTGTTCGTTTCTCCCCTTCCCCCCCAACGGGCCTTGGCTCCCGGCTGCGGGTCAAGACAGGAGAGCGCCGCGTACCCGCTGCTTCCCAAAACCCACTGAGCCCGACGCGCGCGCCTCCGCTGTGCCAGGGGCGCCGGGAAGCCCGACGGCGACGGTGTCGTAAAAGCGTCGCGAAGGCGTCCGCCCTTGGCGGCTTTTGCCACCTGTGTAAGTGGAGTGTGCCGGGGTGTGAAAAGTAGTATGGAGGCAGCGGTGGCCCAGTTTGTGTGTGTTTGCCGGGTCTCCATGGAGAAGGGGCTCGCCAGTGTCCCAGGCTGCTGAGCTCTCGCCGCCCGAGTTCCCGCGGCGCGGCCGCAGGGCCATGCTAGCCTTGCGCTTGGCGCGCGGCTCGTGGGGGGCCCTTCGCGGCGCCGCTTGGGCACCCGGGACGCGGCCGAGTAAAGGGCGCGCCTGCTGGGCCCTGCTGCCGCCAGTGCCCTGCTGCTTGGGCTGCCTGGCCGAACGTTGGAGGCCGCGTCCAGCCGCGCTTAGCTTGCGGCTGCCCGGGATCGGCCAGCGGAACCACTGCTCGGGCGCGGGGAAGGCGGCCCCCAGGCCAGCGGCCGGAGCGGGCGCTGCTGCCGAAGCCCCGGGCGGCCAGTGGGGCCCGGCGAGCACCCCCAGCCTGGTACGTACCGATGAGGCGGCAGCGGGCCGGCCCTGGGCTGGGGTCGCCGCCCCTGCACTGGAGTAACATGCTCTGGGTGGTGCAGCTCGGACGCTTCCGTTTCCTAACTTTTAGATTCTTCCCTGAAAAGAAGTTACTGGCAGGTCATTCGGTTGGTATGAATTTCAGGGTCACCAGCGGGGTCCACCTACGGTCTCTGTGGTCAAGTTAGAAATCCTCTCATCCCCCTTCTATCTGCACCCGTTGCTGGAAGGGCCGCCTCTGCATATTGCATTGGTAAAGGTAGCCTTCGCTTGTCTTACTAAAAGCCTATTTTTAATTCTTTGGAAGTGAATCCCCAGTGTTTAGGGCAAGTCTTTGGAATATTTAGAAAGGTATACAGGCCCTTCTGTTTGCTTGTGCAAGTTTCGTTCACCATCATTTGACCTTTGTTAACCTTACACATTATAGGATGAAGGCTAATTAAATAATTTAGGTCGTAATTAAAAGATCTTTTAACCTTTAATTATAGAAAAAGATTTAAACTATTCTCGAGGTAACGGAGGGAAGTACTTGTCCACTTACCTGTTGATATGCTGCCCAGACAGAAGACACCCGAGCATGAGTGTGGGAGATCTTTTGATGTCATGTTAGCAAGACTCATGCAATTATTACATCTTCAATTGTTATGTCTTCAGTGGCCCCTGTACTGCTTTCATCAGTTGTACAGCATGGGTTGAGGTGGCCAGATCCTGGCAGGGGTCTCAACTCCACTAATAGCTAAAGCACGTTGGGGTTTGAATGCTGGATAGTTTGAAGTTGCCATATCCTGACTGAAGTCCTTTCCAGAACAGCAGTAGTTGGTCGAGTATGCCACAGGTTATCTGGTTGAGTAATCTGAGATTAGCTCTCCTAATGTTAACTTTGAAACTTTTACGGATTTAATTATTACAAATTAATGAGACACCTTAACCGAAATATTCTATGTGGAGCTAAAAAGAACTCCCTTCACTGTTCCAGCAACATTCAGTTGTTTGTTAATTCGCCAAATGAAGTGATGTTTCTGTTTACAGCTTTGTCTTTAATTTTGCCCTGTGGATAATTTCTGAAGTTAATTTGGGGCCCTTTTTTCTGATCTTTTGCTTAATGCTTTTTTGCAACCATGTGCAACCTTCTCCCCTCCCACTCTTCCCTTTGAGTTGCTGTAACCTTTGATCAGTATTTGACTTATTTTCTACCATAGTATGGTCAACAGACTTATCTTTTTTCTCTGGACTCTGAAACACTCTGATATTTGAACTTGAATTTGGAATGTATTCCAAGAATGTTTTCATTGTATAATGTGGATTACTTTCAGTAAAAGATCTCAGAGTAGAGGTTTGTATTGCTTCTTGTTTTGTGATTGCTCTTCGGATAATTTGAAGTTTTTCTATAGCTTTCAATGACAGTATTCTGCCACCTGACCCCAGCAATAACTATTTAATTATACCGCCAAGCTGAGGTGCTTTCTTGCTGGGTTTCTTTTATAAATACAGACATAGTGTCTTTAGAGAATACTTTTTTTTTTTACAAGATAGTTCATAGAATTTTAAAAGAATCTTCAGAAATGGACTTTGCCACCTTTTTTACAACCAAAATTAAGATTCAGGCAAGTTGGCTAGTACTGATTAAGAAGAAGGTTAAAAGGGATTCTAGAGAAGAGAAAGTCCCATGGGGTAGAATTGGCAGTCTTGACACAGCGGAGAAAAAAAATCTAGGCTTCAGGGAAAGGCGTTTTCTTCTTGTTATTTCTGTACCCTGTTGTGCAAGGTGTCTTAGCTCCGCTGGGCCAAGGCTTTTCAAAGCTGAAATACCCTCTCATGAGTCAGATTCTGTTTGGCAAGAAGGGGATGTTCTTCAGACAGCTGCCAAAGAGCTCTTTTGTTAGTGCCAACTTCAAACAGCTTGGCTCCAAATGAGGTGTCTAGGAATCGCAAAGCCCCCAGATGGGAACTGTGAAAGCCCTTGGTTTTTAGTTGAGGATCTTAACATTTCCATGACTGTTTTGAACAAATTTACACAATTTCTCGATTTCCAAATATCACAATCCCTATTCCTATCTCCATTTTCTTCTAGCAGTTCTCTGACTTCGTGATGAGGTTATAGAATTAAATCTGTTTTCGTTCTCTTCATTTGTACCTCCATACACTCTATATAGCATTTAGCATTCTTTAGATATGTGTAAGGGAGTGAGGGAGATTCTTCGCGGTAAATATTCCAAGCTGAATGCCTGGAGTTGATAATTTGGCCTTTTTTCCTGACACTTTTACTTGTAAGTAGACACTGTTTGTCTATTTACAAGATCTTCCTGAAGTTTCACCTTTAAAAGCAGACTGTTGAAAGTCCTGAGTTCTTACAATGAAGTTATATGTTAAAGGCTTAGCTTATATGGCAGATAATACATGTGTTCTGTCTTCCCTCTCTTAAGAAAACCTATAATAGGCCGGGTGCGATGGCTCACGCCTGTAATCCTAGCACATTGGGAGGCCGAGGTGGCGGATCACGAGGTCAGGAGTTTGAGACCAGCCTGGCCAACACAGTGAAACCCTGTCTCTACTAAAAATACAAAAATTAGCTGGGCGTGGTGGCGGGCACCTGTAATCCCAGCTACTTGGGAGGCTGAGGCAGAAGAATCACTTGAACCCGGGAGGTGGAGGTTGCAAGTGAGCCGAGATCGTGCCACTGCACTACAGCCTGGGCAACAGAACTAGACTCCGTATCAAAAAAAAAAAAAAAAAAAAAAGAAAAGGAAACCTATAATATGTAAGACACCTTACTCTGTGTTTGGGTACATGATACATCTTCATCTTTTGTATTCTTTTTTTTTCTTTTTTTAATTAAAAAAAATTGAGATGGGATTCTCTCCATGTTTCCCAGGCTGGTCTCTAATTCCTGGGCTTAAGGGATCCTCCTGCCTCAGCCTCCTGAAGTGCAGGGATTATAGGCGTGAGCCATCATGCCCAGCCATCTTCTGTATTCTTGAAAGAAGATTTTAGGGAGATATCTGTAAAAAGAACAGAATGGATTTTAAAATTCAATGTAATGTACTAAATTGAAAGTTTATGTAGCTTCTGACTGAAGTTGATGAAGTATATTTTTCTAATGTATGTGTATAGTTATTCAAAGTATGAATTCACAGTATTTTATTTAAATTTTGTTGTCTTTGTGTTTCAGTATGAAAACCCATGGACAATCCCAAATATGTTGTCAATGACGAGAATTGGCTTGGCCCCAGTTCTGGGCTATTTGATTATTGAAGAAGATTTTAATATTGCACTAGGAGTTTTTGCTTTAGCTGGACTAACAGATTTGGTAAGTTGTAAATGCACTCCCAGTTTGTTCTCCTTCCAAATCCTGGTCTGTACTACTAAACCGAAATAGCATAGCCTTAGCCTGCTTTTCTTTGGGAGGAAATCCTCAAGATGAATTTGATGTAGTACTTTTTGTGAGGACTTTGTCTTTAGCATCTATATGGGATTTTTTTTTCATATGATTTCAGGGAGGAAGTGAAGGTTGTAGGGAAGTAAAGGAGGGGATACTTTGTCCTCTTGGTTTTTGAGAGTGGAAGAAACACCCTTAGAAATTTCCAAAGAGCTGAGTGCTTGCTTTAGGGATAGAAATAAAGGAGAGGAGATCTGAGATGACTTTTCTATGTGTTGTGATAAAGAGGAATACTCTCATCTGCAAAAAAAAGTTGGTTTTCCTAGTGGAGAGGGAAACTAGACCAGTTGTTAGGACCCAGGGAACTGGGATGTGACCAGGAGCATGTAGAAGTCATAGCTTTGCTCAGGTTTCATGCTAGCGGGAGGCTGTAGGTACACCCACAGATTTATTTTCTGATCTCTGCTCTACACCCCTCTGACTGCCCTGCAGAATACTCTGCTCTGGGCTGACAATTGAACGTCCTTCCTTCTTCTCCTCCCTCAGCAGATGGACAAAGAAGAGGAGCTCTCCTTGATACTACATTGTTAGTTTTGATAGAGGAGAGGAGGATTTATTCAGATGATCTCAAATTAGAACTGGAAAATAATTTTATAACCGAAGGCTACATTAAATAGGCTTTTGTGGACTGGCTAGCTGTCATCACGTATGACATTATTTGTATTACCAACTTTATTTCATGAAAGTTTCGAAATGCCTTATAAAACTGGCTGGACACAGTGGCTTACACTTGTAATTCCAGCGCTTTGAGAGGTCAGGAGTTTGAGACCAACCTGCACAACATAGCAAGAGCCTATCTCTACAAAATTTAAAAATTACCTGGGCATGGTGGCACACGCCTGCAGTCCTAGGTACTCAGGAGGCTGAGGCAGGAGGATTGCTTGAGCTGAGGAGTTCAAGGCTGCAGTGAGCTATGATCGTACCACTGTACTCTAGCCTGGGTGACAGAGCAAGACCTTGTCTCTTAAAAAAAAAAAAAAAAGGAAAAACTTCATGCTGTATAAAAACATAGTTGAGGGAAGTGTGGAAAAGATGGAGGAATAATTTTAAACCAGGGCAGAGTTAGCAGGAGAAATAGATACATTATATTCTTGTACAAGGTTGGTCTGAGATCTATATGAGCATCTAGACAGGCAGTGCTTTGGTACCACTTCAAACGAATTTATGTTTGAAAAGCTTTGCTCAATATTTATTGAGAATCAAGAGAAACTAATTTTATATTAATAAAAGTTGTATGCCATCTTTCTTTGTAACATCAGCTGTTCTGTTTGAGGTTTATAGAAACAAAATTCCACCTGCCTAGTAGCAGTAGCATTGGTGGGCAACATAGAGTTAACTGAAGATTTTGGAGTGCAGACAAAAGAGAGCATTTGCATTGTTACATGGCATTTCCAAACCTGCTTCAAACATAGCCTCCAAAATTGGCTTTACGTCTCTTTTTCCAGAGTTTAGCGTCTACTAATATTTGTCACTACCTCTCCCCATTCTCACAATCTTTCTCCTTTTCTTTTGTCCCTGCTTTTTTTTTTGGAGACAGGAGACACTCTGTCGCCTAGGCTGGAGTGCAGTGACATGATGTCGGCTCACTGCAGCCTCTGCCTCTTGGGTTCCAGCAGTTCTCCTGCCTCAGCCTCCCAGGTAGCTGGGATTACAGGCACGCACTACCATGCCTGGCTAATTTTTGTATTTTTAGTAGAGATGGGGTTTCACCATGTTGGCCAGGCTGGTCTCGAGCTCCTGACCTCAGGTGATCCACCCACCTTGGCCTCCCTCGGCCTGGGATTACAGGCGTGAGCCACTGCACCTGGCCTGTCCCTTCTTTTATCCCAAAGCCTGCACTCGTTGTTAATATTATCTCCAAGTCTGTCAAAGGCCATTATACTGATAACAGTTTTTTTTTTTAACATAAGAGACAAGATCTTTTTCAGTTACTGTAGTCTCCTTATCTGCTACGTTTTTTTTTTTTTTATTTTAAGCTGCCACATGAGATTGCAGTATTCATTGAATGTTAGAGAGGCCCCATTAACATTTTTCTAAATATATAAGATGATGTTTGTGGAAACCTAAGTTAACTGGTGCCACATTTCACATTTGTTCCATGGTAATTTTAGTGCCTTTCGACTGGCCACTGGGAAGTGGCTGGACTCATCAGTTTAAGCCGGGGAATGACAAAGTCTGATTGCGTTGTATGTGGAAAATGGATTATAGACAGATAAGAGTGGAAGCTGAGTAACTGGTTAGGGGCTGGCCGTGATCCATGGCAGCAGTGGTGGGAGCTTAGACTGGGGTTGGAGTTTGGAGTTGGAGAGAAGTATGTGGGTTTGAGATATATTTTAAAGACAGAGGTAATATGTTGATGGATTAGATATGGAGTGAGAGTAGGAAGAGTCAAATATGAATACTAGGGTCTTACTTTAAAAAAAAAAATTCTCTTCTAAAACCAGGTTCATGGAAATGACATTTTTTTTGTGATGGGCAACACTTGAGTAGGGCAGAGTTTAAGGGAGAATACTAAGAATTCTGTTGCCTATCCACATAGAAGTATCAATTGGGCAGTTTAGTAGTTTGGAGTTGGAGGAAGTCATCGTTACAGAGAGAGAAATTTGGGAGCTGTCAGATATAGATGGTTGGATCTGGGTAAAATCATCCAGGCTGAGGTAACAGAAATGAAGGGTCAGAGAAATGAGCAACAAGTAGAGCACCAGAGAAGAAGCCAGTCAGGAACCCTGGGAAGGAATAGCTGGTGAGGAAGGAAGAAAATTAGGCAACGAGATTTCCCAGAAAGTGGAGAAAGTGCTTCAGTTGTGTCGAGGTCAACTACTCTAAAAAGGTGGAATTCCTTGGTGGCCTTTATGAGCCTCACCTCTGGAGGGGTGGGGACAATTGGAGTGGGTCGATGAACACATGTGAGATGCTAATGACATTGGACGTTCCTTTGAAGCAGTTTTGCTTTGTAGGGGAATAGAGAAATAGGATCACAGAAGGATCTTTTAAAACGATATATACTGGGGAATTATATCTATATCTATATATAGATAGATATAAAATCCTATATGTAAAAATATATATGCTGGAGTATATGTATATACTGGGGAATTTTTGTTTGGCCTTTTTTTTTTTTTGAGATAAATCTCGTATTGCCCAGGTTGGCCTTGAACTCCTGGCTTGAAATGATCCTCCCACTTCAGCCTTCCAAGTAGCTGGGACTATAGGTGTGCCACTGTGCCCAGTGAATTTTTGTTGTTAGTTAACTGATTAATTAAATGATCAGGTAGAGAGATTAAATGAAAGGGAGAGATGGATGATGCAAGGGGAGATGTGGAAGAAGGGAGGCAGGTCACAGAAGGTGAGAGGGCATGGGAACGGATGAAGGAAGGCAGAGAGAATGAATGGATGCAAGTAGGTGGGCGATTTGATGATGGGAATATGAGGATGGGCTGACTACGTTTTTCTTTTTTCTTAAGGAAAATATAGACATGACCATGAGCGAGAGGGATGGAGTTAGGTCTGAGGTGAGAGCAGAGACAGTGTGAAAGAGACAGTGTGAAAAGAGAGGGTAAATATGGTAAACAAGTGTGAGATTGCTAGGCAGTATTGGGTGCCCATGGGAGATTTGTGGTCACCAGTTTGAAGTGAGACCAGTCTTCCCATTTGTGTGTTTTACTTAAGCACTGTTCAGCTCTTAGGTGCAGGCCCAGCGTACATGGAGAGTTGTTTTTAAGCAGTGTTGAAGGAGAGTGGAGTGAAGGGGAGTTACAGATGTTTGTAAAGGAATGATGTTGATGACCTTGGAATCTAGTGTGGGTTAGAGGAATAGTGCAGATGAGAGGGTGATGATGGCGAAAAAGCGAAAGGTTAAGTTCCCTGAGGTCAGAAACTGAACTAAACCTAATTTTCCAAGGTCCCAGCTCCCCAGTCTAGGTACTTTTCTGTTTGTATGCTTAAGAAGGAAATTGATTTTTTCAGTTGCAGTAGTAATAGCTAGTAACTACTTTTTTTGAGGATTTACTAAGTGCTGAGTGCTGAACAAGTATTAATCACATTGTGTGCTGAAGACAACCACCCCTTTGAGGTAGGTAATTTATCTCTGTTACAGATGAGGAAACTAAGGCTTAGTCAGGCCAAATAACTTATCCAAGATCACACAGCTAGTAAGTGGCAGAGCCAGGACTTGAACAGCTTCTGTTCTGCTACAAAGACCACATTTTTTTTTTTTTTACCACGGTCCGGGACTAGTGCTGTCTCCTCTAACTCATTGGAGTACTTGAGATATGGACAACTTACTTGTTCTTTAAAATGAACCATGATTAATTGCGTCTAAATTAATCTTTTTTCCCCTTAGAAATAGTATTAGAGAACTCAAACATTCGTTGAAACTTGAAGTTAAATGAGTAAAAGCCAGGAAGGGATTTGGACAAACCAGAAAATATCTGCCTTGTTTAATGTGAATAGACAATACTTGGTTTCAGTCCATTTTGTGGCCCCAGAGTGGCCAGACCGCTCCCTTCTCAAGTTAGGATGGAGACCTGGGTTTTTATGGGAAGAATTTTTTTTTTTTTGAGACGGAGTCTCGCTCTGTCACCCAGGCTGGAGTGCAGTGGTGCCATCTCGGCTCACTGCAAGCTCCGCCTCCCGGGTTCACGCCATTCTCCTGCCTCAGCCTCTCCGAGTAGCTGGGACTACAGGCGCCCGCCACCACCCCCAGCTAATTTTTTGTATGTTTAGTAGAGACGGGGTTTCACCGTGGTCTCGATCTCCTGACCTCGTGATCCGCCCGCCTCGGCCTCCCAAAGTGCTGGGATTACAAGCGTGAGCCACCGCGCCCGGCTTTATGGGAAGAATTGAATACTTAAATGTTGATAACTAATTACAGTTTTTAAAAACTCTGATAGGTCAAACAGAACCAGCTTGCAGGCCCCATTTGGCCCGCTAGCAACTAGATGTGATTTATGCTTTAAATAGTTTATTTTTAATCACAATGATATAAAAATAAATAATTTAAGTATCAGAATTTTAACTAGGCCAGGTAGAGAGGATTGAGTTTTCTACTCAAATGTAGGTAATGCAGATACAGTGAGAATATGGAATAAACAGTGGTATTGAGCAAAATGAGTTGAAAAACAGAAAAATGGTAAGTTTTAACAGCGTTGGATTATATTATCCTAGTCCAGGCTCTGCCATTCATGCTTTGAGTTTTCTTTGGGTTCTTTGTAGCTCTAAATACATCACTAACTGTATCTCTAAATGTGTGTTTGGGTTCATCCCACAAAGGGGCCTTGTGAAAATACTGAGAAATAACCAGAAGGCCTTGAGGGGGAAAGAAAATAAATGTGCATTTATTTTAAGACCAGTTGCTAATTTAAAAGCGAAATGTATACCAGCGAAAGAGTGAGAATGTTTGGGGGTAAGAAACAGAAGAGATTTTGTTAACATTTTATGAGAGTATAATTGTTATTCTGGTATATCTTAAGCTTCAGAATATCTACTCTGTTCCTGTTATGACATTTATATATATAAAAAAAAACTTCTATTTTCAGTTGGATGGATTTATTGCTCGAAACTGGGCCAATCAAAAATCAGCTTTGGGAAGTGCTCTTGATCCACTTGCTGATAAAATACTTATCAGTATCTTATATGTTAGCTTGACCTATGCAGATCTTATTCCAGGTAAGAACGCGTCATGCGTACTTTTGAATAGCACAGGGAAGAATGACATTAGTCAGCTTAGGATTTCTCTTGAGAGACAAATGATTTTTGTTCCAAAAATATAGTTTTCAACTTTAAACTGTTTCCCTAATTTTAAACTGTTGAACTGTTTTGTCAAACTACTTGTGGATTTTAGAATTTATGTCCTTGTTTTACTAGTAAAATCAGTTGCTTTCCTAGTAAGATTGTTTAAAATTAAAATCGAACAAATATTTCACAGTGCCAATTCATATTACTCTGAAATTTTTTGGTGATACATTATATATTTTTAGTGCCTAGCTTTTTGAAAGCAATTTAGTTTTCCTACGTTTATTATCTTTATTAATATCGTTTAATCATAAGTGAGAACTCTGAAATCCTGAAGATGTCTATAAAATTTCACATTATGGAGACCCTATTATGCAATTTTTAAATCATACATATAGTTTGTACATTATATGAATACTTTTTCTGATAAGATTTCATTATTTTTTTGCTTTGTATTTTGCATGTGCTTTTCTGATTGTTCAATTTCTTCTTCAGTTGTATTTCTCAGCTTTTCTCCCTCAGACCAAGTTAAACTGTTTTTTTCCCAAGAGCTAGGAATCATATCTGATCACACTGGGACTTCCCTTCACTGTCAGTCTAAGAGTTTGCATTTTTGAGGTTTAGGAAAAGGAAAAAAAAAGGAAGAAAGAAAGAAATTGTATCTGAGAACAAAGAAGCTGCCACATGGTCCCTCGGTATCATGTTATTATTGACACTTGGTAGAAGTATAGTGGCGTTTCAGTCTAGTCTCCTCCAACTAGAAATTATTTTTCTTTCTTATTTTTAGTCTTCTAAGTTCTCATACCAAAATAAAAAATAAATTGGACTAATGTTTACTTTTATGTGCTTCTTTGAAAGTTAGAATTGAGGTGTGTATGTGATTGGGGAATGGCGGTGTGTGGCGGGGGCGGGGGGTGTGCGTGTGAGTTTTCTTGCCTAGGCTGGTCTCGAACTTCTGGGCTCAAGCGATCCTCCCACCTTGGCCTCCCAAAGCGATGGGATTACAGGCTTGAATCACCTTGCTTGGCCCCTCCCATTTTTTCAAAGTTACATTGTATTTTGATGTAGTATTTTACAAAGGTTGGCCAGTCATTTTGCTATTGAACATAGAAATTGTTTCCAGGTTTTTTGGAATTATGGGTAATGTTGCTGTTAGTTTTACTTATATGATTGGTGTAGGTTGCTTTCCAAGCTGAGACTTCCCTTTATTGGCAGTCTTAGAGTTTCCATTTTCTTTCTTCAGTGTTGAGTCTGTTTTTCCAGGCTCCCGTGTCTTCCTTTGCATTAAGTTACTCCTTTTCTCCAGTTGTTTTCTGTAGAAGGATGGAGTGTGGCAGCCAGATTTTTAGAGGTCTTAGACATCTCAGTGTCTCTATTTTGTCTTCCATACATGATTGACAGTTGAAGTAGGCATTACTTTTTTTTGTCTTTTATCTTTTTTTTTTCTTTTTGAGACAGGGTCTCACTCTGTGACCCAGACTGGAGTGCAGTGGCGCAATCTTTGCTCATTGCAGCCTTAACCTCCCAGCTCAAGCAGTCCTCAGGCGTCAGCCTCCCAAGAACCTACCACCATGTGCACCATCACGCCTGGCTAATATTTGTACTTTTTGTAGAAATAGAGTTTTACCACGTTGCCTAGGCTGGAGACATAATTTTTAAATTGCAGATGATTTTAATTCAGAATTGTGAAGACCCTCTTCCATAGACTTGGAGATTTCAACTTGCTATGGAGCAGTCTCTTATTCAGATACCTTTTCCTTTACATGTGATTGTGTTTTGTATTGGAAAGCTTTTAGGATTTTAAGAAAATGTGATTCCTAATTGATACTTTCTTTAAAAAGTTATCTCTCTTAATTCATTTTCTAATACTTATATGGCTACCCAGTTATCCCAGCACTTTTTATAGAAAAATTTGTATTTTTCAGACTCAGTGCAAGGTAATTTCTAAGTTGTTTTCTTCCCCATGATTTGTCTGTCTTTGCATCAGTGGCATTCTTCTTATTGCTTTGCTAAAAGTCTTGCTATCCAGTAGAGCGAGTCCTTCCACTTTGGACATTCTTAGCCCTTTCCATTTATTTCCATTTGTTATAAATTTTAGAATCAACTTTTCTGAGAATCAGCAATTTTCCAGAGAAAAATCTGTTCGGATTTTGATTGGGATTGCAATGAACTTATGATCTGTTTGGAGGAATTTGCGTCTTTACAATTTTAAGTCTTCCAGTCCAGTATCTACTCTGTTGAGGTCTGCTTTAATATCTCTCAAAGTTTCATAGTTCTCTCCAGAAAGATAATAAACACTTTTGTTAGACTTATTCCTAAGTACATGATAGTTCTTGGTGCTTTTATAAATGGTAGCTTTTAAATTTCATTTTCTGGCCGGGCACAATGGCTTACCCCTGTAATCACAGCACTTTGGGGGGCTGAGGTGGGCGGATCACTTGAGATCAGGAGTTCAAGAGTAGCCTGGCCAACATGGCGAAACTCTGTCTACTAAAAATACAAAAATTAGCCATATGTGGTGGCACGTGCCTGTAATCCCAGCTACTCAGGAGGCTGAGGCACGAGAATGTCTTGAACTTAGGAGGTAGAGGTTGCAATGAGCCGAGATTATACCACTGCACTCCAGCCCAAGTGATGGAATGAGACTCTGTCCTCAAAAAAAAAAAAAAAAAAAAAGAAAAAATTTTATTTTCTAATAACTCCATGTTGATATGAAAAAATCAGTAGTATTTCTAATGTTGATTGTTGTGTGTAGCGAAACTTGCTAACTCGTATTCTAACAATATACGTGTAAATTCGCTTGGATTTTTTACACGTTCATTTATGTCTTGTATGTAATTAATGGCAATGTATTTCTTCTTTTCCAGTCCTTTTACCTTTTGTTTCTTTTACTTGCCTTACGCACTGAGTTGTACAGTGTTGGCAAGGAGTGGTGTCAATGTCTTATTCCCAATCTCATGGAAAAGCCTTTAGTGTTTCACTATTAAAGATGATGTTTGCTGTTGGTTTTTGTAAGTATCCTTTTTCAAGTTAAGAAGTTCACTTCTGTTGGAAGTTTAAGAGTTTTTCTCACAACTGAGTACTGAATTTTTGTGTGTGTTTTGTGGAGATGCGGTTTTGCTATGTTGCTCATGCTGATCTTGAACTCTTGACCTCCCAAAGTTCTGGGATTATAGGCATAATCCACCACCCCTGGCCTGGATGTTAAATTTTATCAAACTCCTTTTGTGTATTACTATGCTCATATCATTTTTCCCTTTAGCTGTTCATGTGTGGTGAATTACACATATTAATGCAATATTAGTTCTAATGTTAAAACAAGCTGCAATTCCTGGTATAAATCCAACATTGCCATGATATATTATGAAGAGATTGCTGGATTTGGCTTGCTAATATTTTGTGGAAGATTTCAAATTTTAATTCATGAGATTGGCTTGGAATTCTTCATATATTCTTGTTAGGTTTTCATATTAAATTTATAACTAGCCTCATAAAACGAACTGAGGACTTTTTTTTTCTTCCATTCTTGGAAGATGTTTGATTATGAATATTTCTACTTAAATGTTTGGTAGAATTTGTTAAAGCCATTGAGGCCTGGAGTTTTCTTTAGGGCAGAGTTTTAAAATAGGTAATTTATTTTCTTAATTGTTAACGGGATGATTCAGGTTTAAAGTACATCTTTTTTTTTTTTTTTTTTTAAACCTTCAACCAACTCACTCCATATTACATCTTTTGACCAGTTTTTAAGTTGTGATGTTTTTCTAGGAATTTGTCCATTTGATCTACATTATAAAAAATTTATCATACGGTATTTATGGTATTCTCATTAACTTTATTTATTTATTTACTTACTACTCCTTGTGGAGCGGGGCTACCCCATAGGCAGTGTGCCCAGAATAGCTCTCATTAACCTTTTGATGTCTGTAGGATATGTAGTAATGTCCTTCTTTTCCTCTTGATTATTTTTTGTCCCTTTTTTTTTTTTTTTCATCTTTTTTGCCAGAGATTTGTCAGTTTTATGAATCTTTTCAAAGAACCAGCTTTGGGTTTTGTCAGGCCTCTCTGATCTGTTGTTTACTGCTTCATTAAATCCTGCTATTCTATTTTTCTCTTCTTCAGGTTTTGTTTGCTGTTCTTTTTCTAAATTCTTTTTTTGAGTGCAGTGGCATGATCTCAGCTCACTGCAACCTCTGCCTCCTGGGTTCATGCAGTTCTCCTGCCTCAGCCACCTGAGTAGCTAGGATTATAGGCGTGTGCCACCATACTTGGCTAGTTTTTTTGTATTTTTAGTAGAGATGGGGTTTCACCATGTTGGCCAGGGTGGCCTCAAACTCCTGACCTCAGGTGATCCTGAAGTGATCCTGACCTCAGGTGCCTCTGCCTCTCAAAGTGCTGGGATTACAGGTGTGAGCCACCATGCCTGGCTCTAAATTCTTTAGATCAATTCTGTCTAGAAATAAAATGGAGATTCTTATGTAATTAAAAATTTTTAGTTGCTTTTTTTAAAAAAGAAAACATGAAAATTGATATATTTTATGTAATCCAGTATATCAAAAATATTGTCATTTTAACATGTAATCAATAAATTAATGAGAATTTTTTTCCTATACAGCTTCAAAGTCTAGTGTATATTTTGAGCGGTGCAGCTGTATGTGGATACCTAACTTGTTTTTCAGCTTTTCTTTTCTAAAGATTGCATAAAAGACTGTATATGTTCCTCTAAGTATCACTTTCATTGCATCTCCTATGTTGGTTTTAGTGTGTCATTGTCCAGTATACAATATTTTCCTATTTCCATTATTATTCTTTCATTGACCTGTTAAGTTAAAAATAAATATATCTTAATTTGTTGCCATTTTTGTGGGGATTTTTTTAGTTATCTTTTTGTTACAATTTCAGTCATAATAACCCCGTGTTCAGAGAACATGCTCTGTGATTTCAGCCTTTCAGCCCACTACTATCAGATTTTATAAATATTCCATGAATACTTGAAATGAATTGAAATGAATGTATATTCTACAGTTCTTGGGTATGATGTTCTTCATAGGTCTATTAGATCAAGTTTTTAATCCTGCTTTTTAAGTCTTCTGTTTCTTCACTGAATGTTCTTTTGCTTTTGGTTTGTTCGGCAGTTAGAGTTTCCTACTGTGTGTCTAGTTCTCTAGTATTTGTCTCTGTAGTTGTGATTTTGTTTTGTATCTTTTTTTTTTTTTTTTTTTTTTGAGACGGAGTCTCACTCTGTCTCCCAGGCTGGAGTCCAATTGCACCTTCTCGGCTCACTGCAGCCTCCGCCACCTGGGTCCAAGCCATTCTCCTGCCTACTGACTAGCTGGAATTACAGGTGTGTGCCACCATGCCCTGCTAATTTTTGTATTTTTAGTAGAGACGGGGTTTCACCATGTTGGCCAGGCTGGTCTTGAACCCCAGACCTCAAGTGATCTGCCCGCCTCAGCCTCCCAAAGTGCTGAGGTTACGGGTGTGAGCCTCTGCACCCGGCCTGCTTTGTATGTCTTGAAGTTATGTTGTTAAAGTGAATATGAATTAGAATTGTTATGTCTTCTTGGTGAATTGAATGTTTTGTTATGAAGTGACCCTCTATAGCTCTAGTAATGATTTTTAACTTAAAATATATTTTGTGGGCTCTTAAGCTCTACTGGCTTGCTTTTGATAGTGTTTGCATGATAAATGTTTTACCTTCTACATTTCTGCATCTCTTTAGGTATCACTTGTAAATAACATATATTTATGTAAATATATATGTAAATAACATATTTTAAATAAAACCCAGTTTGTCTTAACCCATATAGTCTTTTAACAGAAGCATTTAACCCATTAATATTTATTGTGATTGATAGATGTGTCATTCAGTCTTTTATTTTACTTGAAGTATTTTATTTGGCACATATGTTTTGTCCTTTTTAGTATTTTTAAATTATATTTTCTTTCACTCTACTAGTTTGAAAGTTTTACACAGTTTCCATTCAGTTTTCCTCCAAATTAAAACATTTATCTTTATAAAAATATGATCTTAATAATTCTGTACTCATTCTGGGCATGGGAGGCACCTTAGAATTCTTGAATTCCAATTATTTCTCTCAGCTTAGGTTACTGTTGTCATACTTTTATATATTTCTTAAACTCACAGATATTGTTTATACAATGTTCATTTAAATTTATCTTCATATTTATTACTTTTTGCTAGTCTGTCTTGTTTGATGTATTTCAGACCTCCCATCTGAGATCATTTTCCTTTTGTCTGAAGTATGTTCTTTTGGAATTCTTTTTAATGTAGGTGTACTGGTAAATTCTTTTTCTCTGAAAATGTTTTTATTTTGCCTTTGTTCTTGAAGAATATTTTTGTTATGTATAGAATTCCAGATTGGTATTAGTTTTTCTTAGCGTGTTTAAGGTATTGCTCAGTTGTCTTCTTCCATTGTTGATAGTAAGAAATCAGCTGTTAATCCATTGCTTTTTTTTTTTTTTTTTCAAGACAGGGTCTTGCTCTCTCCCCCAGGCTGGAGTGCAGTGGTATGATCTCGGCTCACTGCATTCTCTGCCTCCTGGGCTCAAGCAGTCCTCCTACCTCAGCCTTCTGAGTAGGTGGCACTACAGGTGTGTGCCACCATGCCCATCTCATTTTTATATGGTTTTTAGAGATGGAGTTTTCGCCTGTTGCCCAAGCTGGTCTTGAACTTTTGAGCTCAAGAAATCCACCCACCTTGGCCTTCCAAAGCACTCTGATTACAGGCAAGAGCCACTGCACCCGGCCGTATTGCTTTTTTTGAAGGCAATTTTGCTTTCTTGTGGCTATTTTTAAGATTTTCTTTGTCTTTTGTTTTTCTCATTTTCACAATAATATTTCTTGTTACAAGTTTCTTTTTTATTCTGCTTGGAATTTATTGGACTTTTCAATCTGTGGATTATATCGTGAAGTCAGTGCTAGAAAATTCTCAGCCACAGTCTCTTTAAATGTTGTTGTTGTGTATTCTTTTTTTCTTTTGGGGCTACGGTATACCTGTGTTAGACGTTCTCCCCGTATCCATTACATCTCAGTGGGTTTTTTCTGTGTTAGCTCATTTCATCTTTTTGAGCTCCATTCTGGCTGTACTAATGGGTTTACTATTTTTCATTTCATTACTGTCTCTGTAGCTGTACCAAATCTTTTTAATCTTACTTCTATTGTATTCTCTAACTATAGAACTTCTATTTTATTCTTTTTTGGACTTGCTAAGTCATCTTTTATGGTTTTTAGTTCCGTGCTGAAGTTGTCAATATTGACTTTTATCCCCTTGAACATGCTAAGCTTAGTTGTTTTATAGACTCTGATGATTCAAAAATCTTACATCTTTTGGTAGTCTCTTTCATTTGTTCACTGTTTCTGTTGATTCTTACTCATGGTATTTTAATTGTTTGTTATTTTTTTCTGTTTAGATACATTCTTTGAAAAATAATTTGGAGGAATATTTGATTCTTATGAACAAGGCATTACTCACCAGAGAAGATTTTTTTGTTCTACCAGGTGTCTAGGAATGCTAACAGTCTGGGACCACCAGGTGATGAGACATTCCTGGGAGTCCTGTTTTACTTTGGCCCGTCTTTTCTCCCAACCCTGTGGGAATAGTCTTTCAGATCCTAGCTGCAAGTTAGGAGGTGGTTTATCAGAGCCCAACCTCGAGGGCTCTGGGCTTTAGCTACTGTCACCCCATCATAACTGAGCTTCATGGATTAATTCTCTTCTTATCTTTCAGATTTTCATTTAAAAATCTTTGTCTTTTTTTTTTTTCTTCTGAAAGATTCCCCCAACATTACCATTCCCCCCTTCTGTTGACATTTTTTGGCTCTCATTTTGAATTTTTGAATTTTCAAGAGCTCATGTTCTTTATCTTCATTAAAAAAAAAAGTTCTTATATCGTGGATGAATGTCATTCAGGATATCTATAAATACATGCGCATACCTCATTTTTATTGCATTTCACTTTATTGTAGTTTGCAAAGTGACATTTTTTACAAATTCAAGGTTTGGCAACCCTATGTCCACAAGTCTGTCAGCACCATTTTTCTAACATATGTGCTCATTTTGCCTCTCTGTCACATTTTTTTTTTTTTTTTCCTGAGATAGGGTCTCGCTCTGTCACCCAGGCTGGAATGCAGTGGTGTAATTATGCCTCACTGTGGCCTTGACCTCTTGGGCTCAAGGGATCCTCTTGCCTCCACTTCTTGAGTAGCTGAGACTACAGATGTACACCACCACACACCCAGCTAAGTTTTAAATTTTTTTATAGCGATGGGGTCTGCCTATGTTGCCCAAGCTGCTCTTGAACTCCTGGGCTTAAGTGATCCTCCCACTTCAGCCTTTCAGAGTGCTGGGATTACAGGCATGAGCCGCAGCACCTGGTCTCTGTCACGTTGTAATAATTCTGCCAATATTCCAGACTTTGTCATTATTAAATCTGTTATGGTGATCTGTGATCAGCAAACTCTGATGTTACTGTCTAATTGCTTTGGGATGCAGTGAACCCGTCAGAGTCATCCATGAGGGTTGGAATCAACTTCTTCCAAAATCCTATTAATCAAGAGTGAACTTAATTAATGTTGTGTATGTTCTGACTGCTCCACCAATCTGTGGGTCCCCTATCACTCTCCCTCTCCTCAGGCGTCCCTATTCCCTGAGACACAATAATATTGAAATTAGACCAATTAATAACCCTGCAATGTGAAAGGAAGAAGTTACATGTCTCTCACTTTAAATCAAAAGCTAGAAATTATTAAGCTTAGTGAGGAGGGCATTTCGAAAGCTGAGAGAGGCTGAAAGCTAGGCCTGTTGTGTCAAATAGCTAGCCAAGTTGTGAATGCATAGGAAAAATTCTTGAAGGAAATTAAAATTGTTACTCCAGTGAACACACAAATGTTAAGTAAGCAAAACAGCCTTATTGCTTATGGAAAGAAAGTCTGAATAGAAGATCAAGTCAGCCAAAACATTCCTTTAAGCCAAAGCCTAATCTATAATAGATGAATGCCCTAAGTCTCTTCCATGCTGTGAAGGCACAGAGAGGTGAAGAAGTTGTATAAGAAAAGTTGGAAGCTAGCCAACCTTGCTTTGTGCAGTTTAAGGAAAAAAGCCGTCTCCATAACATGGAAGTGCAAGGTGAAGCAGCAGGCACTAGTGGGGAAGCTGCAGCAAGTTATCCAGAAAATCTAGCTAATGATAAGGGTGGCTACACTAAACAACAGATTTTCAATGGAGACAAAACACCCTTCTATTGGAAGAAGATGCCCTCTAAAGCTTTCATAGCTAGAGAGAGGTCAGTGCATGGGCTTGAAAGAACAGGCTGATTCTCTTGCTAGAGGCCAATGAAGCCAATGAGTTTAAGTTTCAACATAATGCTTAAGGGTCCTGAAAATTGTAGGGCCCTTAAGCATTATGCTAAATCTACTCTGCCTGTGCTCTAGAAATGGAATAGCAAAGCATGAATGACAGCACATCTGTTTACAACATGAGGTACTGAATATTTTAAGCCTACATTGAGACAGACCTACTGCTCAGAAAAAAAAGATTCCTTTAAAAATGTTACTGCTCGTCGACAACACATCTGGTCACTCAAGAGCTCTGATGAAGATACACAAGAAAATTAATGTTGTTTTCATACCTACTAACACATCCATTCTTCAGTCCTTGTCATTTTGACTTTCAAGTCTTACTATTTAAGAAATACATTCCCCAAGGCTATGGGTTACATAGATAGTGATTCCTCTGATGGATCTGGGCAAAGTAAATTGAAAACCTTCTAGAAAGGATTCACCATTCTAGATGCCATTAAGAATATTGGTGATTCATGGGAGAAAGTCAAAATATCACCATTAACTGGATTTTTGGAAGAAGTTGATTCCAACCCACATGGATGATTTGAGGGGTTCAAGACTAGTGGAGGAAGTCACTGCAGATGTGGTAGAAATAGCAAGATAGCTAGAATTAGAAGTGGAGCCTGAGGATGTGAGTGAATTGCTGCAATCTCCTGATAAAAATTACCTGAGTTGCTTCTTAAAGAGGTTTCTAGAGATGAAATATACTCCTGGTGAAGATGTTGTGAACACTGTTGAAATGACAACAGAGGATTTAAAATATTACACAGACTTAGTGGATAAGGCCGCTGAGGGGCTTGAGAGAATTAACTTCAATTTTGAAGGAAGTTCTTCGGTGGGTAAAATGCTATCAAATAGCATTGCATGGTACAGAGAAATCTTTTGTGAAAGGCAGAGTCAATTTATGTGGCAAACTTGATTGTTGTCTTATTTTAAGAAATTGCCACAGCCACCCCAGCCTTCAGCAACCACCACTCTGATCAGTCAGCAGCTGTCAACATTGAGGTAAGAGCCTCTACTAGCAAAAAGATTATGACTCATTAAAGACTCAGATGATTGTTAGCATGTGGTGCGTGTGTTTGTGTGTGTATATATATATATTTAGACAGTGCTACTGCCGACACAAAATGGATTATAGTGTAGACATAACTTTCATATGCACTGGGAAGCTGAAAAATTCATGCAACTCACTTTACTGCAGTATTAGCTTTGTTGCGGTGGTCTGGAACAGAGCCATCAGTATCTCTGAGGTATGCTTGTATTTATTTATTTAAAAACCTCTATATTGGGTCTGTTTCCTTCAGATTCTATTTTTTGTTTGTTTTGGCCTCTCTTTTGTGATGGAGACTTTATTGAAATGTATGGTTATCCTTGGCTGCTAACTTGTATTTGAATGAGGCATGAAAGGGGTGCAGGGCCTGAATTCTCAGTATCTTTAAGCCTATTCTGTAGATCCCAGCTCTCCATCTGCTGCTTGGGAAGTATAAATGCCTTCCCACCAGGGTTTTGGGAGCTAAGCTGTGGGAGGAGGCTGGGATCTCAGTGTTCGGTATGTAGACCTTTGCTTGATCCCTACTGTACTCCAGTGCCCCTTGGTTCAGAGAGTAACATGTGGAGTGTGGTAACTTTTCCTGCAAAGGGCCAGATAGTAACTATTTCCTGCTTTGTGGGTAATGTGATCTCTGTCACAACCACTCAGCTTTGCTATTGTAGTGTGAAAGCAGCCATAGAAAATATATAGGTGAGTGAATGTGAATGTATTCCAATAAAATTTTACTTATAGACACTGGAAATTGAAGATTTTTTCTTTTTTTTTGTGAGACGGAGTTTCTGTCTGTCGCCTAGGCTGGTGTGCAATGGCGCTATCTCGGCACACTGCAACCCCCGCCTCCTGGGTTCAAGTGATTCTCCTGCTTCAGCCTCCCGAGTAGCTGGGATTACAGCCACCCACCACCATGCCTGCCTAACTTTTTGTATTTTTAGTAGAGACAGGGTTTTACCATGTTGACCAGGCTGGTCTCGAACTCCTGACCTCAGGTGATCCACCTGCCTCGGCCTCCCAAAGTGTTGGGATTACAGGCGTGGGCCACCATGCCTGGTTTTTTGTTTGTTTTTGTTTTTTGTTTGTTTGTTTTTTAGACAGGGTCTCACACTGTCACCTAGGCT
The DNA here is from genome assembly GCF_009828535.3 of Hylobates moloch. Taxonomy (NCBI): domain Eukaryota; kingdom Metazoa; phylum Chordata; class Mammalia; order Primates; family Hylobatidae; genus Hylobates; species Hylobates moloch. The sequence continues at coordinate 55,193,419 of NW_026652296.1, read as the reverse complement.
GGAATGCAGTGGCACAGTCTTGGCTCACTGCAACCTCTGCCTCCCAATAACTTTCAAGAAGTGATTCTCGTGCTTCAGCCTCCTGAGTAGCTGGGATTACAGGCATGCACCACCACGCCCAGCTAATTTTTGTATTTTTAGTAAAGATGGGGTTTTGCCATGTTGGCCAGGCTGGTCTCGAACTCTTGGCCTCAAGTGATCTGCCTGCCTCAGCCTCCCAAAGTGCTGGGATTACAGGCATGAGCCACCCCGCCCAGCCTGGAAATTGAATTTCATAGCATTTTCATGTGTCTTGAAATACTGGTCTTCTGACTTTTTTTCCCCCAATCATTAAAAAATGTAAATATCACTCTTAGCCACAGGGAGCCACAGCCCTAGCAGTAAGGTGTTAGGGAAGGCTTGGGGCGGGGATCTAACTGCTCTTTGTATGGACTTCCTGAGTTTCTCTTGTGGAGTTGCTTCTTGTGGGAATGCCCTTCTAAAGGACTTAGGTTTCGGCTCTTCCCACCTTATTACTAATAAGCCTGGTTAAAACTTTGAAATCTTTCTCCTCTACTCATTCTCTTTGTGTTTTTATATGCTTTCATTTCTTTACTGTCATTTTCGGAGAGTTTTGGAAAGCAGAATGATGCATATATGCAGTCTTGCATGTTCCTACTTTTATGCTGCATTTTTTAAAAGTCACATCTACCTTCATTTTAATAGCTTTGTTTCTCTAAGAGTAAGAAATATCTTCTGCAGGATTGGAGATCAAGAAATTTTTTTGCTTTCTTCCTTCGCTAGACTAATAAATCATTCTGCTATTCTTTTTGGTCTTTTTATGGGAGGGGGAGAAGGATGAAAACAAATTCTTTGGCTTATATGTTGATTAGAGAGTGGAAGGCAAATCCAAGTTAATTTCTACTTAGATTTATGTCCACTGAACTTAGATCTGTGTGTATTTGTTCTGCCACATTTTTGTATTTTTGTTTCTGGTTTACCATATGGCAAATTCTTATTTCCGGTTTAAGTCAATTTCTAGACTATTCTGTTAAGTTTACCGTTTTCCGTGTAAAAACCTGTGGTGTTGCTGTTAACCATTTTTAATATGTAAACGATTTTATGAACTATTTCCCTTTAATGCTAATAAAACTTGTCCGTGATGTCTGGCTTTGTGGGCTTTATGATCTCTGTTACAGCTACTCAGCTCTGCTGTTGTAGTGTGAAAGCAGCCACAGAAAATATTTAAATTAGTGAGTATGAAAGTGTTCTAATAAAATTTTACTTACAGACACTGGAAATATCGTTGCAAATATTACACATGTTTCAGAGTCAGCAAGTAGGGAGAAAAACCTGGAGGAATCCTTGACACATTTTACACTGTCCTACCCGTCACTTTCTTACTCTAGTAGGCAAAATGAAAGCTGCTTTAACTCTAGAAGAGAAGAGGAGGCCAAGAGAGAAAGCTAGGAAGTTGCATAACATTTTTTAACCACAGTAGGAGCCCATATCCTTCAGTTGGCTGCGGCCTTGGAGACCACCTGGTACAGAAATATTCTAGCCTTGCTGTGCATAGGAGTCACCCAGAGGAGAGCTTTCATCTGGGCTTTTACTGAGCTCTCTCAATGTGACTTTTGGATGGGCAGTCAGTTTGGGGAACCCTTGATTTTTTTTTTTTTAATAGCTCTTTCCCCTACCAGATGGTTACAGATGGTAAACTGAGTCCAGAGATGCTAATTGTTATGTCACACTGTTGAGCTGGAACCTAACGTGCTGCCCCATAGTCTGAATTCCATAGGCCTACATTCCTGGTTAAATGCAGTCTTGCATGTTCTTCCATGCATGCTGTACATAGATTTTAATTTGCATGGATTTGCTGCCTTTTTTTTTTTTAAGACAGAGTTTCGCTCTTGTTGCCCAGGCTGGAGTGCAATGGCACGATCTTGGCTTGCTGCAGCCTCCACCTCCTGGGTTCAAGTGATTCTCCTGCCTCAGCCTCCTGAGTAGCTGGGATTACAGGCATGCCACCACACCTGGCTAATTTTGTATTTTTAGTAGAGATGGGGTTTCTCCATGTTGGTCAGGCTGGTCTTGGAACTCCTGACCTCAGGTGATCTGCCTGCCTCAGCCTCCCAAGGTGCTGGGATTACAGACATGAGCCACCACGCAGGTTTGCTGCATTTTAAAAGTGTGATTGTTGTTAGATCTTGCCAGCTAATGATTGCGACAGAAAAGTTTGTTTTACTGGTACAAAAATGTTCCTAAAAATTATGACTTACTCTTTTCATGCTTGGCTCATATAGCCATATCTTGTTTGCTCCAAATGCCGTGACTTGAGTGGATAAGCATTTTTTCTTTGGAATTGTATTATCCATCAAGGACTAGGCCAAGGATCAACATGTATGTCATAGCTATAACCAGCAGAGATTTAAATTTTAAATCTGTAATTAGAGATTTTCTTCAAATTGAAGAGCCAATTGAATGTCAAAACTGGAGAGGACCATAAGTACAGCCTCCAATAATTCATAAAAGATTTGTTTGAAAGTATTTTGGAAGAGATGTTCATGATCCTTTTTATTTTTATCTTTATTTATTTGAAATAGTTTGAATAGTGTTTGAACCGAGTGTTTGAACTCAGGTTTTTTTTCCCCCCTTTTTAAAAATAATTTTTTTTCTTATAAAAGATATGTTCACAGTTAAAAACTTTCTGTAGTGCAGAAGGATATAAAGTGAAGCAAGTTCTCTGCCATCTCATTCCCATTCAGTAAGGAATTAGGGGTTCCTTGGGTATTTATTTTTAAATATCCTTCTATTGGCTATGGCTCTGGGAACATGGTGTAAAATCTGAGGGGTGATGACAAAACTGTTGACAAGTTGCATTCATTGAATGGGCAAGGAGAAAAACAGCAATCCCTGGGAAGGAACTGGCTGGATAAGTATAAAATATTTCATGCTGGTCACAGTGGCTCATGCATGTAATCCCAGCATTTTGGGAGGCTGAGGCAGGCAGATCGCTTGAGCTCAGGAGTTTTAGACCAGCCGGGACAACATGGTGAAATCCCTTCTCTACAAAAATAGAAAAATTAGGCATGGTGGCATGCATCTGTGTTCCCAGCTACTTGGGAGGGTGAAGTGGGAGGATTGCATTGAGCCCAGGAGGTCAAGGCTGCAGTGAGCCGTTACAGTGCCACTGCACTCCAGCCTGGGCAACAAAGCAAGGCTCTGTCTCAAAAAAAAAAAAAATTCTGTTTCTCTACTAGTTGCACATAACAGCAAATTTTACTCTTCAGAGAATAGTCTAAAATGAAGAACAAGCAATCAAAGCTCCTGAGATTCCAGAAGAGTTTGAGGACTCCCACATCCTTCTCCACCTCTTTATAATCTCTTTCCGTGTAATTCTGAGTATGGTGATCTTTTTTCAAATGTACAGAGCTTAGAAGTAGCAAAGGAGGAGATAGCGCTGAATAGAGCTGATGCTGATAACTGCGGACTAATAGCTTAAAAACATGCAAGAAGAAAACACAAACAGATGAGATCAGCATACTGAAAGGCAGATACAGACTTCAAAGCCATAGTCTGTACTTCACTTTGTTTTGAGGGCGGGTTAAAGAAGAATATAAAAATCAGTAGTTTGCTACAGGGGACCCTAAACCATCGATAGGTGTTCATTATAAAATTTCTATTTGTGAAAACAGCAGTTTGTGGTAAGGCTGAATGACATGTTATTGTATTCATAATGCATATTAGTACTCTTCAGAATCCCAGTTAAAATTATTTTATGTTTGATTTTCAGTTCCACTTACTTACATGATCATTTCGAGAGATGTAATGTTGATTGCTGCTGTTTTTTATGTCAGATACCGAACTCTTCCAACACCAGTGAGTTTGTTTCCAAAAAGTATTCTTTTAGCATTATGTATGATTTAAGGAAAAAGCAAAAAGACATTTTTTTAAGTCAACCTCTTTTCAATTGATGGCACGTGAAACCCAGACCAGCCAGCCCCTATCCCTAGAAGCAAATTCTTTAAAGGTGTTTCATATAGGTCCAAGCCATATTGTCTAATTTAACCTCTACCATGGATAATCTAGAATTGGTTTTAAAAATCACAGTTGTATGAAAATGGGATGGTTTGTTTGCATATTTATTCATGGGCTCTATAAATATTTGAACACATACGCGTAGCATATTAACCTCTTTTGGCTCCCAATCTACTGAAAATAGAGCAGTATTTTGTTCATTTTATTTTTTAATTCAAAAAAGAAAATAGTGAATAAGGGAATTCTGAGTTTAGTAAAATTTTATAAAGCAAACTTTATGATAGGTATTGTGTTCGACTTTTCAGCAATTGAAAAATCTGTAAATTTTTAAAAATCAGTTTTCAGTATATATTGAATGTATGATTTATAAAATTATGTTGTTACCTAAGTATAATAACAAAATGTCTATTTTAAATAAAAATGTCTATTTTAAACAATAAGTTAATTACTTTATCTTTTTTGGTTCTCTGCCAGCGAACACTTGCCAAGTATTTCAATCCTTGCTATGCCACTGCTAGGTTAAAACCAACATTCATCAGCAAGGTAAGAGAATGCAATGTTCTTTGAAGTTATTCCTTTGTAAATTTTTATTATATGGGATAGAAACCTCAGTCAAGAACAGCTGAAAATGAGACAAATTTAAATGCATTGAGTGTAGAGGCCAGAGAGTGTTTATTACACGGGATAGAAACCTCAGTCAAGAACAGCTGAAAATGAGGCAAATTTAAATGCATTGAGTATAGAGGCCAGAGAGTGTTTATTACACGGGATAGAAACCTCAGTCAAG
>NW_026652296.1:55027275-55188605 GCF_009828535.3 Hylobates moloch | reverse complement strand
GAAAATGAGGCAAATTTAAATGCATTGAGTATAGAGGCTAGAGAGTGGCGTTAGGCAGGCAACTTTAACCCAGTTCTTTTGTCCTCCGTGTTTTTTGGTTCATCCTTATACATGTTGTGCCTTGAGTTGGTGGTCTGAGAGTTTAAGCTCTGAATGCGGTAATTGGGCCACTGTTTAGGGAAAGGGAATTGAAATGTAATTGTTCCTTTTTTTTTTTGAGACAAGGTCTTACTTTGTTGCCCAGGCTGGTGTGGAACTCCTGGCTTCAAGCAATCCTCCTGCCTTGGTCTCCCAAATTATTGGAATTACAGGAGTGAGCCACCAAGCTTGGCTGTAATTGCTTCTTGATTGAGTCTCACAGATTATGAAAAGTCCCTTGTGGTTTCACTCCCTCCTTCCCTGTGGTGAAAACACCAAATGGCTGTTCATTTTCAGGATTGATAGTTAAGTGGAAAGGGATAGGAAAATAGGAAAAAGTTTTGTTCACTGATAAACAACTGCTACTCTTAGTTGTCCATTCTGTTTTCCCTAGCATTCAGGGCAATAAGTGTATGCCAGTCTACCTCTCAAGCCGTCTTTGTTTTTCTAGTAGCTTTGATAAGTTTTCTCAGTTCATTCTTTTGTCCCATCTTTAATGTCAAGGATTTAACAGGTTAAGAATGCCCATCATTTTTGGGAGAGAAGGGTGGTTGCTTTTATACAGAACTCGCTGGGGTGGACTTTTACCTATATGCATAGGGTTTGGGGGTTTTTTTGTTGTTTTTTGTTTGTTTGTTTGGCTTCGAGTGACTTGTATTTATATTGTATGGCAATTTGAGTGTAGCACTACATGGAAAGTGGCTTAAAGAGGTACAGGGACAAGTGCCTTAAACCCTTATAGGAAGTCCTTAGGATAAAATTTATATTTTATTTTATTTTATTTTATTTTACTTTAAAGATGAATTTTTGCTCTTGTTGCCCAGGCTGGAGTGCAATGACGCGATCTTGGCTCACTGCAACATCCACCTCCTGGGTTCAAGCGATTCTCCTGCCTCAGTCTCCCAAGTAGCTGAGATTATAGGCATGCGCCACCACACCCAGCTAATTTTTTTTGTATTTTTTAGTAGAGACGGGGTTTCACCATGTTGGTCAGACTGGTCTCAAACTCCTGACCTCAGGTGATCCACCCATCTCGGCCTCCCAAAGTGCTGGGATCACAGGCATGAGCCACACTGCGCCCGGCTATTATTTATTTTTTAAATGAAGTAGAATCCTTGTCATTTGGCTGCAGCATGGGTGATAGAACAGAGGTGCTCGTCTGCTTCACTTGCTTTTTCATACTTTACAGACTCTCCATGGAATGCTTCTCATGATGATAGAGGGAGTCTCCAGTGTATTTCTTGTTTTATTTTCTTTTCTCCCCAGTGCTGTCTTTTAGCGTAGGGAAGCCTACTCATTTCCTCCTTGAGAGAGGTTCTTTTATGGAGATGAGTGCTTTTTCTTTGAAACAGTGTCTTGCGCTGTCCGCCCAGCCTTGAGTGCAGTGGCGCAATCATAGCTCACTGCAGTCTTGACTTCCCAGGCTCAAAATATCCTACCACCTCAGCCTCCCAAGTAGCTGAGAGTACAGGTGCACGCCACCATGCTTGGCTGGTTTTTAACTAGCTGGTTTCAAACTCCTGGGCTCAATAGTCCTTCTGCCTCAGCCTCCCAAAGTGTTGGGATTGTAGGCATGAACCACTGCATCTGTCCTGAGATGAGTGCCTTTTAATTTTCTAACCTCACAAGGTTTGACAGGTAGGCAAGAAAGGAGCATCGGATAAGGCCCCAGGAAATCTAGGTTCCAGCTTTGGTTCTGTTGCTTGCTGTGACTGCAGGCAAGTCACCTAACTCATTACCCTTTTACCCATGAAGAGGTAGCTTAGTTAATATCCTATTTTAATGGGCAGTTGTAAAAAGGCAAATAATTTTGTAACATTTTTGAGTTGCTGTGAGAATTCAAGGTAGTGGTATTTTCTGACAGTTGTCATTACTCTCACTCTTAAGGGCAGCTGTGCAGACAGATAGTGAAGTTAGTGAAGTTGACCCTTCTGTGTGTGCTCACCTGTGAATGCAAGCTCCTTGGGCAGGGATAGTGTAGATGAACAGCAAGCATGCTGAGGGTATGTCATGTTATAGTGTGATGGGCTGTGCTTTTGTCTCGAAAGTTTGAAATAGGATCCAGTTGGCACTATTCACTTAGAACTTTTTCTTTTTTTATTTAGGTAAATACAGCAGTCCAGTTAATCTTGGTGGCAGCTTCTTTGGCAGCTCCAGTTTTCAACTATGCTGACAGCATTTATCTTCAGATACTATGGTAAGCTAAATTAGAATCACTCTCTTAGAATGTCAACAGAATGACTTATTGTGATAGCCCTAGAATGACCTTGTTCTTACAGCATTTATTGAGCACTGACTGGGTAAAGCTGTGGCTATATTTGATGATTTATAGCATTGTTAAGACACTTCCTGCCAAGTATGAGATGGAGAAGTTAGCTTTCATACAAATTAAAAGGGATAAAAGGTACTGATAATGTGTTAGGGTTTTGGAGGAAGAGATAACTTCGTAGGAAGAAGAGGGACAGTTTCAGGGAGGAAGTGGCATTTGTTGCATGAAGTGTAGGTAGATTGTGTGTAGGAAGAGACTGAGAGGAGATCACTAGGTGAAAGACAGGGCCTAAGCCAAGAGACAGAGTGTAGGAGAGAGGGTAGGGAAGCTGAGTCCAGCCTGTTGAAAAGGGTGTTGTAGGGGGAAAAACTGGAGAAAGGAGTTTGAATTTTATTATACTAATTGCTTATTTATCATCTTAAAAGTGTGTCAAATTCACGCTTTCAGAGTTCAAAATATGTTACATTGACATTGGAGTATTATATTTTGGCACAATTTTAACTAGAATTAAAATTATCTTGCTTGGTACAGTCTGGACCAGAAAGTGGTGGCTAATCACAGTCAGTTAAGCCAGGCAGTCTTTTAAAAAATGACAACTACTCTAAACTTTTTATTTTAATTTAAAATATTTAAGTGTACATTTATCCCAATTCATCTTATACCTTCTGATATAGGATGAAGGCTTTTTGAGTGTAGGTCCATCAATGGGAGTTTTTTCTTTCTCGGATAAACTACATCCATAATACAACCTTTCTGATTTTCATTTTTTACTTCTTTAAGGTGATGCAAGAACTTAAAACATTTGCAAAGCAGTCTAAGAACTGTGTAGGTATTTTCCCTAGTCTTTTCACAATCATCTTGCCTATTTATTTTGACAGTATTTTTTCCCCTAGGAACTCGTGAAAAGAGAGAGAGTATTTTTTTTTAATCAAGTCACCTTTATTGAGTCTTTCTAAAGCATCCAATGTACTATTGTTTTCAGAAATAGCAATGAAAAACTTTTTTTTTTTTTTTGGAGACAGGGTCTTGCTCTGTCACCCAGCCTGTAGTGCAGTGGCATGATCATAGCTCACTGTAACCTTGAATTCCTGGCCTCAAGTGATCCTCCGGCTTCAGCCTCCTGAGTAGCTGGGATTACAGGCATGTGCCACCACACCTGCCTATTTATTTATTTATTTATTTATTTATTTTTTGAGATGGAGTCTCGCTCTGTTGCCCAGGCTGGAGTGCAATGGCCTGATCTCAGCCCACTGCAACCTCTACCTCCTGGGTTCAAGCGATTCTCCTGCCTCAACCTCCTGAGTAGCTGGGATTACAGGCGCCCACCACCATACCTGGCCAATTTTTGTATTTTTAGTAGAGGTGGGATTTCACCATGTTGGTCAGGCTGGTCTCGAACTCCTGGCCTCAATTGATCAACCCGCCTCAGCCTCTCAAAGTGCTGGGATTACAGGTGGGAGCCACCGTGCCCAGCCACTAATTTTTTTGTATTTTTTTTTTTTTGTAGAAGCAGGGTCTCACTATGTTGCCCAGGTTGGTCTCAAACTCTTGGCCTCAAGCAATCCTCCCGCCTCAGCCTCCCAAAGTGGTAGGGTTGTAGTCATGAGCCACTGCGTCCAGCTGGAAATAGCAATGTTTCTGACACACATATTTCCTTGGTTTATGTATGAATTTAGAATATCAAAGTGGCATGAACAGGTTCAAGATCTAACAAAAGGGAATCTTGATTCTGCCTCACCTGATAAAAGCAGAAGTGCATGGGTGCACTAAAAAGTAATCTAGCTGTGGGCATTCAGCATGCCACAGGTATCAGGTGATGTCATTTCAAGGAGAATCCGATTAAGGGTAATTTGGTAAAGAAAGCTGAAATTTATTTTAAATGACTCAGATATCTTTAGAATTCTCAAAAGCTACAGGAAATAGTCTGGTACCCTGAGCAGCATGGAGCAGTAGAAAGAGCATGTGGGCTTTAGAGTTCAAACCAAGTCAGGCTCAAACATAGTTCTATGATGAGCCCTGAGCAAGTTATCCGGGTCTTCTGTTTCCCCCTTCTGGAGGATGAGTTTGTTGTAAGAATAAAATGAGAACATAAGACTGTAAGACACCTAGAGGATGCTGAGTGAAAAATGACGGTTGCTAGGAGTATTAATTTGTAGGGCTCGTTACCTAGAATAATTTTGTTTGACGTTACTAGTTAAAATGAAGTCTTAAAGAAAAGCAGTGTATTTAGACTCTTGTAGTTAAGGCAAATTACACCACAGAGCCCTTTTTACTTTTTAAATTCATTTTTACATTTTAAATTCATTGCATGTATTCATTATGATTCCCGTTGCTACTATTTTTTAGACTTGACAACTAAATTTTATTTCTTTTCTTCCATAAAAGGTGTTGTACAGCTTTCACCACAGCTGCATCAGCTTACAGTTACTATCATTATGGCCGGAAGACTGTTCAGGTGATAAAAGACTGATGAAAGTCATCCCTGACCGTTAGTAAGGAAGCAGTATACATCAGTGGGAACAGGGCCCGTGGAAATCTACAGGAGGTTCCCTATTTTGGTGTTCAGCTTGAAAAAGGACTTGTCAGAACAAACCATGTCATCAAAATTTAAGTAATATGCATTGAAAATAAGGTTGATCATGGGAATATGCAGAATTTCCAATGTATTTTTAAATACAAATAAAACTGTAATTTAGAATTTTTAATCTTAGGTTTCTTGATTAATTTATAAGAGATCAATTATTGTCAGTCTTTTTTATATGTTTTTTTAAAAACATAGTCCAGAGCATGGGCAGAGTTGACACCTCTCTTTTAAGTGAAATTTGGATTGCTCACAAAGTACTAGGAAATGTCATGGGGTTCAAATATATATCCCACACAACTGGGCAATACATTTTTGTTTGATTTTTAAGTCTGTGTGTACATTAACAGTTCATGTAGTTAATACCTGATCATTTGGGATAATGAAGGTGAAGTTAGTTGTAGATGAAGTAAAGTTATAAAACAGATTTAAAATGCGGTAAGTTTTTAAGATAATAATCAAACGGAAGGTATGAAGTTCATTTTCGGTAGTCTTCCAACCTCTCAGGTGCCTAATAATTTATGTTTGAGGATAACAGGTAACAAAGATAGTCGAGATAGGAGAACGTGTCTATTTGTCTTTGCATCTAAAAGGCAGTGAGTTACATTCCTGCCTTCCACTGTGTTTCTGACATAGCAATGTTTGTTTGATATTGGAACCTGGATTCATATATTATGTAAATAATATCAAGCTGTATATTTTTCAAAGGTTTTTTAAACTTTGGAGACTCTTTCTTTTGTTAAGCAGTTAAAGGAATAAAAGAGCTGGAAAAAAACTTGTACCTTCAACTCAGGTATGTTCCATATAACATACTTATTCTCTGCTGTTACATAAGTTTTCAGATTCACAAAATCCATTCATGTACATCACTTACACTTAAATTGTAAAAATAATTAGTCTGACCATCTGACTTTAAAAGACTCTTGCTACACGTACATCATGTTTAGGAGAATGTGGGATATGGGGAAGGGGAGAAGACGACTGTCCAGTGGTGACCAGTTGCTGCTGCTTAACCTATGGCCTATTGCTGCCCATTGTCCCTGGTTTTAATCCAAGCCTATTACGGAATACTGCAGTGAAATTATCCATTCTCAGCCTGTTGAGCTGCATTAAATTAGAATGGGAGGCTGTAAATAAAGCTCATGCCTCTTGGCCAGTCATTCTGCACCAGCGTGTCCCTCTGTGGCTTGCTGGTCCTGGTTGTTCTCAGACCAGCAGTTGAACTGTGCTTGGCTTGGAGCATACTGAAGCCTGCAGCCAGGGATACTGCCATTGAATCAGATGGAGGGGGTTGAAAAAGCAGAGAAGGGGGCATGTGGCTGGCTATTCTTGCTCTCTGGAGAAAAGCTTCATTGTTAGGAGTAGTTAGGCTGAAGGTGGACTTCCCACTGCTGAACCACCCAAGAGGCACACTGAGTGAGTCTCTGCATTAGTGACGGGTGAGCCACATAATACTGTTTAAAAAAGAGAGGACTTGAAGTAGCTATGCGAAAATTTAGAACTTTGCACTTTGTTACGCTTATTTATGGTTTAGTGTTGATGCCATTTGGAGTGACTTATGGATTGGACCCATAATCTTTTTATTAAGGTCTCAATCTGGCTCTGGTTAATAAACTTTTTCCACTTCATCCCTTAGGAAAATGGTCCAAGTCTCCTCAGGCTTTTGGATACTGAATTGTTATAAAACATCAATTCTGCCAGTTTATAAAACATTGGAATTGTATCAGACACGTCTGAGTAGGTACTTGTTTATAGACTCAAAACATGATAAAAATTCATTTCAGTGTCTTCACAGAATAGACTTAACCTTGACAGTAAGCTTAAAGCATTAGTGTCATTTAATTACATGTCTGAGGAGTTTATACTAATTAGATTTTGGGCTTTTGCAATGCATTTTAATTGGGGCCTCATTCCTGAGCCCAAGTGACCCTTTCACCTCAGCTTCCCGAGTAGCTGGGATTACAGGTGCACAGCAACCGTGCTTTGCAGTTGTGATTTTGTGTGTGTGTGTATTTTTTTTTTTTTTTTTACAAGCCCACAACATTGTAGCTTTGCAGTTTTTAACCAGGAGCTGATGGAGATCTTTGAAATCATTTAGGCCAATTCTCTTAGTTACATTTATGATGAAACTAGGGATCTACCTTAAAGTTTTGGGAAGCTCTTTCAAAACTTCAAACACCTAGAAATATATAGTGCAATTCAGTTTTAGTTTCTGCAGCATGGTTTGGAAACAAAAGATACATGGGATTTAAACTTGATTTGTTTTCTTCTTACAGTAGAAGTAAATGCTCTTGTGGCTTGAATTGCGTCTCCCGAGAAAGATACGTTCACGTTCAAACCCCTAGTACTGTACATGTGACCTTATTTGGAAATAGGGTCTTTTTAGATGCAATCAAGATAGAATTAGGTCATACTGGATTACAGTGAGCCTTAACCCAATAACTTTTTTTCTTGTTAAAAAAAAAAAAAAGGAAATGTGAACAGACAGAGAATGCCGTGAGATGATGGAGGGATAGATTGGAATGATGTCTGCCAGCTAAGGAATACTGAGGATTGCTGCCAACCATCTGAAGCTGGGAGAGGAGATGGAACAATTCTCTCAGAGCCTCCAAGAGGAACCAACCCCACTGATGCTTTGATTTGGGATTTCTGGCCTGAACTGTAGGAAAATAAATTTCTGTTCTTTTAAGCCAGTTTTACCAGTTTGTGGTAACTTGTTACAGCAGCTGCAGGAAATTAATAAGTGCTAATGTTGAAAATTAAAATCTAGAAATATGCTTCTAATTATAATTTCATAGAATCATTTTTTCCCCTGAGTTTGCCTAAAAGTGAAAAAGTAGAGGACAGAGTAGATGCCTGCCACGTGAAGACACAGATTATTAAGGCACTGTTTGGTGCAATTAGGGCGGAGAAACACTTGGGCTTCTAGCTACACCCTCGGGTGCTTTTTTTGCTCATTTCTTCCCTCTAATTAAGAAAAAAGATTTCCAAAGTTTATTATGCTTCCTAAAAAATGAATTTATAATTCATTTGTCCATTTAGTCTTAGGTGAAATGCAGTAAACACTAACTTAAAAGGACAGCCTTTCCCTGTGTTTGACAAATGTTCCCAGAAAACTGGTTTTAACTGTAAAGCCGGAAGTACATTTTCTTGTCGTGTCCTGACATGGAACTAATAAACCCAGAAGGCCTTAGGAAACAACCATTAGCTCTCCCCCTTACCCTGGTTCTCAGGAATTGGAACTGGAAATCCACTGGAATTGATTTCTTGAATAACAGAGCTCATTATGCCTTAGAGCTTGACCATGAAGGAGCTTCTGCTGGAAAGACCTGAGGATGTGATTTCTAACATGATCAAAGAGGCTGGGTTATGCAATTTCCCTGTTTCATCCCTTCCTACTTCCATACACTATTCTACTGGATAGAGGGGCACTGACTGCTGAAAACCCCAAATGAACCAACACACAAGAAGGCCTGGCGGCAGTGGGGAGCCATCTGGCATTGACCATCAGGTTTCTGGGAACAGAGAGTAAAGTAGAAGGAAGGGAGGGCAGTTGTTCCTTGGACCGAGACACTCAGTGTGGTAAGTTCCATGTGTGCCCAAGGCATTCTGGCTTCACGGGAATTAGAAACCCTAGGAGCGGATGGGGTCGTTTTTGACCCTCTGTGTCTTCCTTACTGCGCTCAGATCCAGTTCGATTAGACGCGTTAGCCCGGAAGCTGGGCTAACTGACAGTCTGGAGCCCCAGCGGGTAATCAAAGGCCGGGTTTTTGTAGGCCACCAGGTGCGTGTCGCAGCGCTGCGGGCGTAGCGTCTGGCCCCGCCTGCAGAGACACGCGGACAGAACCACGGTGCTGGCGAGCAACAGGCCGCTGGCGGCGCACAGCCCAGACAGCAGGAGCGCGAAGCTGGGCTTGGTGGTGAAGGCGGCGCACGGGCTCCTCCGGCCCGAGGACCGCGGCTGGCTCAGGCCCGCCCTGTTGGCCGCCAGCACGCACACGCGGTAGGTGGTGCCGGGTGACAGCCCGTACAGAGGGTGCTGCCGGGCCGTGGCGTAGATGACCCCCACCACCGACTGGTTCCCCGCCCAGCCCTCCGCAGAGTAGCGGAGCTGGTACCCCTGCACTACCGAGTTGGGGGCACACCAGTGGACCAGCGCCGACGTGTCCGTGGTCTCCGTCACCCCCTGCAGCCTGGGCGGGTCTGGGATGGTGTCTTCCCCGCTGAGGCCGGGACACCGGCACCGCCACCGCCTCTGCAGCTCCGCGCACGGGGTCTGCAGGTGCTTGCAGGGATGGTAATCACAGGGGACGTCCTGGTGAGGCGTTCCCACCTCCTCCTTCCTCCCCTCCTCCTCCGCACTGTAGTCGTCCAGCAGCAAGACTGGAATCTCGCCCTCGGAAGGACTCGGGTTGGGGGCTTGGGGTGTGGCGTGTGTCCTCTGGCCGGGCTGAGGCGAGCTTATGAGGTTCCACGAGGTAAGGAAGGGGCCCAGGAGCTTGCCGGCCAGTGGGGTGGAGGCAGCTGAGATATCAGGCTCAAGGGCAAGCCCGGGGGCATGTTCTCCTCGGTGCCGGGTCCTGGTGGTGCTGGCAGCCCTGGGGAAAACGCTGGAGTTGCTGTGACCTGCTACAGAGTTGGTCGTGGAGGGGGCGGTCCCCTCTCGTGCATCGCTGTGCGGCCATGCAGCTATCGTGCGAGCGCCCACGTTAGGGGCCTTGGAGACACTCTGCTGGTCTCCCGCAGGCCGGGTGGCGGGGGCTGCGCTGGGCGCGACGGTGGGACCCTGTGCGTAGGTGGAGCGGTTGAAGCAGGGTGGGTGTGAAGCCCGGAGAGTGGTGCTTTGGTCGGACTGGCACACTCCAGGCAGCTGGGAGAGAGACAGGGAGGCTGAGAAGGGGCCGCTGGATCCCGCAGCTGGCGCGCACACAGTGTCTGCTGCCCTGAAGGGGAGGCCAACCAGTTAGAAGACGTCTGGCTTCAGGGACACTTCTGGGCAGAGCTTTGAATTCTCATTGCCGACGTCACCCCCTGCCAAGCCCATCGACGCGTCTCTGCCAGGCATCCCAGGGCACATATGCCGCGCACATCACCTTATTGATTCTGGGGAGACCTTTGGAGGAAGCTCCTGTCCTCACTCCCATTGGGCAAAGAAGCAAACAGAAGTTTAGAAGGAGGAACTAATTGCCCAAGACACCATAGTTAGCAATGGCAGAGCCTACCCCAGGGCAAGCACTGCGAGGAGTCCAGATTCTCTGAGTGTCATTTGCCATTTTGCTCTCACCTGTCTGCTTCCTGGCAAGAAAGCACTAGTAATAAAAACCATATTGGGGCCGGTGCGATGGCTCAAGCCTGTAATCTCAGCACTTTGGGAGGCTGAGGCCGGCGGATCACAAGGTCAGGAGGTCAAGACCATCCTGGCTAACACGGTGAAACCCCCTCTCTACTAAAAATACAAAAATTAGCCGGGCATGGTGGCGGGTGTCTGTAATCCCAGCTACTCAGGAAGCTGAGGCAGGAGAATCACTTGAACCTGGGAGGCAGAAGTTGCAGTGAGCTGAGATTGCACCACTGCACTCCAGCCTGGGCAACAGAGGGAGACTCTGTCTCAAAAAAACAAAACAAAACTCATACTAGCTACCATTTCTGAGTGCTTCCATGTGCTAGGGGCTATTCTTCACACTCCAATGTGTCAACTAATTTAGTCTGCACTACTTATGCAGTAGACTCTATTACCCCATTTTATAGATGAGAGGGGTAGAGGCCGAAGTAACTCAGGTGAAATAGCTCAGCTCAAATCAACAGTAGTTAAGTAGGCCAGGTACAGTGGCTCATGCCTGGAGTCCCAGCACTTTGGGAGGCCCAGGTAGGAGGATCACTTGAGGCCAGGAGTTGGAGACCAGCCTGGTCAACATAGTGAGACCTTGTCTCTACCAAAACAAACAAAACAAAACAAGCAAAAACTTAGCCAGGTATGGTGGCACATGCCTGTGGTCCCAGCTACTTGGGAGGATGAGGCAGGAGGATTGCTTGAGCCCAGGAGTCTGAGGCTGCAGTGAGCCATGATCATGCCACTGCACTCCAGCTTGGATGACAGAGAAAGACCCTGTCTCTAAAATAAATTAATAAAATAGTAGGATGAAGCTGGACCCTCTGGCTCCAGAGCCTGTACTCTTAGCTTCATCGTTAATACCGTGATGAGACCCTTAACTGCAAAGGGCCCAGGTGCTTCTCTTTGGAGGGAATGTGGGGTTGGGGGGCAGACTGAGCCCCACTTCACAGCTGGGCTTGGGTGGGAGATGAGAAAAGAATCTTGGCCGGGCATGGTTGTTCATGCCTGTAATCCCAACTCTTTGGGAGGCCCAGATGGGAGGATCACTTGAGTCCAGGAGTTTGAGACCAGCCTGGATAACATGATGAGACTCCATCTCTACAAAAAGAAAAAAAAAAAATTAGCCGGGTGTGGTGGCTTGCACCTGTGGTCCCAGCTCCTCTAGAAGCTGAGGTAGGATGATCGCTGAGCCCGGGAGGTTGAGGCTGTAATGAGACATGATCGCACCACTGCACTCCAGCCTGGGCAACAGAGAAAGACCCTGTCTCCAAACAAACAAACAAAAAGAATCCTGCAGAATGGTGGTGAGGAGGGGTTGCCTCCCAAGGTGTAGTGTTTACTTGGTGGAACTGGTTTGAAAGTGCTCAGGACTGGGGGTGTTTCCAGCCCCCCAGCTCCCACTGTCTCCTGGTGGCCGGCCTAAATGTAGATCCCCACTGCAAAAACAGCTCTTTCTAGCCAATAGCCTTCATAGGAATTTCCTAGGAGAGCTCTGTAAGCCCATGGGCCTAGGACTGGATAACCCGGGAGCAGGAGGCCAGGCTCCATCTTGAAGATTCAGTAGAACCCAGTGGTTAAGCCAGACTACCCTTCCCAGCCTCCCTTGCAGGTAGGTGTGGCTCCTGGCTAATGAATGTGAGTGGAAGTGAGGAGTAACACCTCCCAGCCTGGCTCACTAAAAACCTCCAGGTCTGCTCCTCCATGCTTTTTGCCCCTTCTGGCTGGCTGGAATGGAGGCAGCTTCCATCACCTGGATCCCTGAGTATGACTACATGGGGAAGGCTGCCCAGCCCAACATGGCCAAAGTGCCAAGCATGGTCACGTGAGCAAGACGTAAGCTGAAGAACTTCAGCTCCTGAAGGCTGACCCTCACCCCTCAGCCATCTGCTTTGTAAATGTGTTACCTGCTTAGGACAGTTCTCTTTGCATCCGTGAGGAGCCAAGACAAGTCACAACTGCAAGTGAGGGGGTTGCCAAAGAGGTTGATCAATAGGACCTGGGAGGAATCCAAGGCCCAAGGAGGGAAGGAACTCAAGTTGCAGCTGAAATACAAACAAAAAAATTAATTAAGTCAGGTTTTTACAATTGGATCAAAGATATTCCCAGAGAGGCCTGGTGTCAGAACCATGCCCACGGTAGCAGAAGCATTCTGATAGGGGTTGCAGAATACTGCTTTGGGCAAAACTCTTAATGACCTCGAACTTCATTTTTTGTCCTCTGTTGTAAAACGGAGATACCAACCTAACAGGATATATTATGCTTCATATCAACTGGGGACAATATTCCCATGACTGATCGTTGTATCAAAAGGAATGTGTGTTGGCTGGGCACGGTGGCTCACACCTGTAATCCCAGCACTTTGGGAGGCCAAGGCAGGTGGATTATTTGAGGTTAGGAGTTCGAGACCAGCCTGGCCAACACGGTGAAACTCTGTCTCTGCTAAAAATACAAAAATTAGCCAGGCGTTAGTGGTGCACCTGTAATCCCAGCTAATTGGGAGGCTGAGGCAGAAGAATCACTTGAGCCTGGGAGGCAGAGGTTGCGGTGAGCCAAGATCACACCACTACTCTCCAGGATAGGCACGAGAGTGAGACCCTGTCTCAAAAAATAAAACAAAACAAACAACAACAACCAAAAAAACACAAAAAAACAAAAAGAGTGCATGATGATAAAAGTGTTTGTAAATGCAAATCTCTACATACAAGTAGATATTGTTATTATGGACCAGTGTTATTGCACTATGGCTGGTGACACTCAACGCCAGTCCTTTGGAAGATGCCTCATTTAAGTGCTTCAGTGAACTCTTGCTAAGTAGAGAATATCCCCCAAACTTAGTAACTTAAAAAAAAATTTATTCCTTTGCATGATTCTGTGGGTTGGCTCAGTGGTTCTTGTGGTCTGGATTAGCTCAGCTGGGGCCAGATGATCTGGGATGGCCTCATGTGTAAGGCTCAACTGGGTGTGCTGGGACTTCTCTCCATGTGTCTGTCATCACCCAGGAGGCTAGCCTGGGCTTATTCACATGGTGGTGGAAGGGTCCCCAGTAGCAGGAGAGGGCAGGCCCCGGTGCTTAATTGCTTTCTAGTTTCTGCTTACATCACATTTGCTAATGTCCCACTGGCCCAAGCAAATCACAAGGCCAAGCCCAGCTTCAAGAGGTGGAGCAATAGACTCCTTGAAATATGGGGCCTGGTGCGACGGCTCATGCCTGTAATCCTAGCCCTTTGGGAGGCCAAGGTGGGAGGATCACTTGAGGCCAGGAGTTTCAGACTAGCCTGGGCAACACAGCAAGACACCGTCTCCACAAAAAAAATTTAACAATTGGCCAGGCATGGTGGAGTACACCTGTGGTCCCAGCTACTTGGGAGGCTGAGATGGGAGGATCGCTTGAGTTAGAGGTTACAGTGAGCCATGATTGTACCACTGCACTCCAACCTGGGGAGCAGAACTAGGCCTTGACTCTAAACAATTTAAATTAAAATATATATATATAAGAGGAGCTGCAATCATGTTGCAAAGAGTTGTGCCTACAGGGATGGGGGGAATTACTGAGGCCATTTTTGCGTAGAGTCTACCACACCTAACAATGGCAGATCTGCTCCTGGCTCCCTTCTCTTTCTTACCCAGAGTCTCACAGAGTGTTTGGCCTTGACTTTCTCTACTCCCTAGTCTCCTGGACCTCCCAGATTTTGCCTCATTTATGTGTACTCAGTAGTAATTCATCATGGGCAATGGGAGCTGCATTTTACATTCAAGTCTCTTCTGACCAAAGGCTGGCTTTCCTCAGTCTGCCTGGGAACCTGCCTTCTACTACTCTAGAGAAGAGGCTGTTGTTTTGGGAAACGAAGGACATGTCACCCAGATCTGCTCTATCAACTCTGGCCAGTGGGAAAGTGACAGTCACCTCTGGAACACCAGATTTATGTATGTGCCATTTATATTAAAACCTAAGCCATATGTGCATATACAAGTGTATATATGTATGTATGCGTGTATGCTTGTTTTTGCAGATTTTACGTAGCTAGAATGGAAATGTTAGAATGAGAGTTCAATCAGTATTTTTTTGTGTGTGTGGAAAGGAAATGCTTTTCTTTTTCCCTGAAGTGAGAAAGGAAGAGGATTACATTTTTTTTCTTTGAGTAACACCACTGAGTCCTTTACCTACATTGTCTCATTAACACCATTATGACAACTTAGTGAGGTAGACAGCATGTTACATGTTCTACATGTAAAGAAAATTATTCTTAGGGGAAAAGGTACAATTCGCTTTGGTGGTTCTTTCTGCCACCCAATGCCACCTACACGTGATAAAGTCCCACATGCTGAGGAAGGAGAGAGCCTGGCTGGTTCCTGATGCGTGTCACATTTGGGTATTCTCTACGTCTGATAGGGTCCTAGTGTGGAAGAAGTCTCCATTTGCTCTCCTAAATAATTTCCATTGGAGAATTGTTAATAGAAATTGCAGATATTTCCATGTCACTTTCTAGTAGTTCCATGTCATTTACAATCATTAAAATGATGAAAGTTATTAGACTTATGGTAGATTTTGTCACTTAACGTGTTAAAGAAACAGACACACACACACACTCACACAAACACACACACACACAGACACACACCACTCTTCTGATAAGAGTGGACCATGTCTGGGAGCGGTGGCTCATTCCCGTACTCCCAGCACTTTGGGAAGCCGAGGCAGGTGGATCACGAGGTCAGGAGATCGAGACCATCCTGGCCAACATGGTGAAACCCTGTCTCTACTAAAAATACAAAAAAAAAAAAAAAAAATAGCTGGATGTGGTGGTGCGTACCTGTAGTCCCAACTACTTGGGAGGCTGAGGCAGGAGAATCACTTGAACCTGGGAAGCGAAGGTTGCAGTGAGCTGAGATAGCACCACTGCACTCCAGCCTGGTGACAGAGCAAGACTCCATCTCAAAAAAAAAAAAAAAAAAAAAAGGGGGTGGACCCACAGGCTTCACCAGACTGTCAAAACAGCCCATAATATAAATGAAAATAAGACCTCCCTGCTCTAAAATGGGGCCTGTGAAGATGGAAACATCTATCAGAAGGCAGTAAGGAAGATGGGAGATGAAGAGGACTTGATCTAGAGTTGCCTTAAAGGGTCGAAGGGAAGCGGGCTGGCACAGGAGCTGTTGGGGATGGAAATGAAATGAGTCCTGGGGACTTGACTCCTGCAATGACTCTTCCACCCCTTTCACTTGGCTTCCTTGGGAATGAATGTCGCTGATGTCCCACATTTTGCCAAATCCCGTGGTCACCCCATTCTCAGCTGACTAGGGCTCCTGATGGTTTTGTCAACCACTCCCTCCCTCCTTAAGCACTCTCTTCTCTTGACATCCGGGACATCATATTCTCCTGGTTTTTCTGCTACTCCACTGGTCATACCTTCTTGGTCTCCTTTCCTGGTTCTTCTTCATCCCGATGTTAAAAGTTGGGGTTCTTCAAGGCTCAGTTCTGGGCCCTCATCTCTCTGTACTGTCTCTCTGGTGATCTCATGAATTCCTTTGGCTTCAGAGATCATCTTTATACTCCCAAATTTATACCTCTGGCTCAGACTGTCCTCCTCCAAGCTTCGGTCTGATGCAGCATTGTGTCGAAGGCGTCGGATGTGGAGCCAAACTGCCTGGGCTCAAATTCTGATTCTGCTATTTACTAGCTATGTGAACTGGGGAAAGGTATTTAATATCTCTGTGTCTCAGTTTTTTCATCTGTGAAATGGGAATAATGACTGAATCCTCCCTATCTGGATTGCTGCAAGAGTAAATACTTCAATATATGCTTAGAACTATGCCTGGCACAGTACAAGAGGTTCGTGTTATTATTACTGAACATTTCCCCTGGATGCCTCATAGATCTTTACTATCCAGCAGGCAATTAGATACATGATTCTGGGGCTCATCAGAAGGCCTTGGCTGCAGATACTCAACTAAACATCCTCAGCACAGAGATGGAGAAGGACGCATTAGGCTTGAGCGAAGGGAATGGTGCTGGAGTAGTGCATAGGGTGACAAGTGACCTTCAAGAAAGTTATAAGTGGAAATAGGCAAGGACATTAAGAAGGCCTAGCCAGGAAGGCTGGAGAAGCACCAGGGCAACATCCTGGGGCCAAAGAGACAGAGAATGTCAAGAGGGAGGAAATAAACAATAGGCTCCACAGACATAAGTGTCCACTGACTTGGCAGCTGATGTGGATGGTCAGATTGCAGTGAATTGACAAGTAGAGGGATAAGAGGAAGTGGTCATCACTTCTGAACCTGGAACACTTGCTCTTCTTGGGCCTGGATGGCCTTTCTCTTCTGACATTCACCCGGTGAGCTTGGACTTGCCTTTTGAGATATGGACCAATTATGCTGTTCCTGAAGAAGCCTCTCTGATCCAGTCTGATGGATCATTACCCCCACCTGCCTTATAACACAGCACATGGCATGTGTCTCTGCTATGGATCACGATGTGTTATGATAAATGGCAGATATCTGCTACCTATGCTGAACTGTGAGCTCCCTGAAAGCAGTGGCCATGTTGTCAATGTCACCATCACCAAAGTCATCATGACCATCAACATCATTATCTTTATTAATATCACCACCACTATCACATCACCATTGCCACTGTCAGTGTTCTCACCACCACTATTTTTTTGTTTTGTATTGATTTTGAGACAGAGTTTCATTCGTATTGCCCAGGCTGGAGTGCAATGGCGCAATCTCAGCTCACTGCAACCTCCACTTCCCAGGATCAAGCAATTCTCCTGCCTCAGCCTCCCAAGTAGCTGGGACTACAGGCACGTGCCACCATGCCTGGCTAATTTTGTATTTCTTTTAGTAGAGATGGGGTTTCACCATGTTGGCCAGGCTGGTCTCGAACTCCTGACCTCAGGTGATTCACCCACCTCGGCCTCCCAAAGTGCTGGGATTACAGGCATGAGCCATCGTGCCTGGCCTCACCACCACTATTATATCATACAATCATCACTATCCTCAGCATTATAATTAGCACCATCATCCATCATCAACACCATCACCATCACCATCACTGACATCACCATCAGCATCTCCATTATCACCACCACCATCATCTTCGCTAATTTTAGAGGACAAATACCATATGCCAGGCACTGAGCTAAGTGCTCTACATAAACCATATACTTTTTTCTCATGAAAAGCTCCAAAGTGAACTTTTATTGTCATAGCTCTATTTTACAGATAAAGAAACTACTTGATATTTGTATCCTGGCACTTTACACAGTTCTTGGGTTTTTATCGAGCTCAAAGGAGTCTGAGCCAGAGACATAAAGCATTTCCCCTCACAACATCATGTGCTCAATAGCTATTGATTGAATAAAGGAAGGAATGAGTGAATGATTCTGCCTTTGCTTTGAAAACTTGTTCATCCTTTTAGAAGAATAATTCCATCTTTAGTGACTGCACTGTGTAAAAGAGGACTAACAGGGCCTGCCCATAGACTTCCAAGGGATTTTCTAACAATATCGATACTTTCATCCCTCGACCCACTCAAATTCTGGAAGGGACTGAACTTGCATGACATGTGGGGAAGAAAGCAGATCCAGACAGAGAGGAGACCTGAGGTCCTCCTCACCTCTTCCCGCTGTAAATGTCTAAGTCTGGGCTTAAAATAAACTTTAAAGGCATAGGAGTTTGGCATTCTAATGCTACTCTGAACCGGACTGAGTTGCAAGGCTAGATGGCTGGGTGGACTATCTGGGACCTACCCAAGATATCACCCAAAGGGTGGGGGAAAACAAAGCCCCCAGAGAGGATTTGGAAGAGTAGTGGGAGAAAAATTAAGGTCTGGTTTGTTCTATAAAATTCAACATAGTGTAATGGGCAAAAATCAGTCATGTGATGAAGATGTCCCTCAGAAACACTTACTTCTGGAACAGAAGGACCTGTAGACGTGGAGTATCTTGAAAGATGTGTGTGGCGACAGAAGCAAGTGCTGGGGAGTCCTGACAGTCCAGCTGCTGCAGGTTGGGGGTCATCTTGAAGATGTCCCCCTCCAGGGTCGTCAGCCGAGGCATCTTCCTCAGGTAGAGGGATGTGAGCTTCGGCAGGTCTCTGATCCACCCTGACTCAACTGAAACACAGAAGGGAAACGGCCAACTACTGCAGAACGCACAAACCCAGGAGGCCAGCACGGCATGAAGGAAAGAACGAGAGTGGCAAGGTGAATGGTGAAGGTCATCGCTGAGCATGGGCACAGTTAGCAGCTCTGGGAATCTCAGAATTGTGGTCATTTCAGCTGGAAGGGTGGTCAGGGACAACCAGTCCTTCCTTTCTCCCAATCTGAGTCGGCCAAGGCCAGAGAGGGGATTGATTGGCCCAAGGCCACATAGCTGGAAAGCGGCAGAGACAAGGCTTGAACCCAGGACACTGTCTCCAAGTCTGTTGCTGCTCCACCTTCTCATTAAAGTCCACACAAAAAATAACCAGACTTTGCTCTGATGTCTGTCAAGTGTGGGGAACTTCTGCGGAACGTAATTAAGGAGGCGAGGGGGCCCCAGAAACCTAATTTTGTGGCTCTCCTAATACATGGAGAACGTGCCCCTTCCCCTGGTATTCCCCATTCTAGCTGTTTTTTTCTCTTTGTCTTTGATGAAACAGGTGGTTGTAGACGCGTGAGGTGTTTTTTAAAAAATAGTACAACCAACCTTGTGAATCAAAGAACACCAAGAACAGGAGACTGCTTATCCTTACCTCTCCTGTGGCTTGAGTGATTAAACATTCACAGAAACAATTTTGCCCAACCAGGTAGAAAAATCAGTGAATTCATCTTGGAAGCCTCAGTCACTTCAGCTAACTGCATGTTTGCGGCTCAGTTTTTCCATTCATCAGCCCCAAAGCATGCACTCACTTCCCCATTCCACAAGCACTTATCCAGCCATGCTGGGAAGCAGAACAGAGTGGTTAAAGTTTTGGGCTCTGGACCCCGAATGCCTGGGTTCAGATTTGCTTCATGTGTGACCAAGTTTCACCTTTCTGTTCTACGGTTCCCTCATATGTAAAATGGAGATGGTAACAGTTCCCATCTCCTAGGATTCAAGAAAGTGACTCCTGTGTGGCGCTTCAAACTGGGCCCGCTTGCTCGAAAAATGTAGCTGGTGTTTTTTTGAACCCTGCTACGAGCTGGGCACCGGGTCACCCCCAGGAGCGCACGCGCGGCCTGGCTCTGCGCTCGGGCCGGCTGAAAACGCGAGGCGCCCGGACTCACCCCGTTCGAGGAACGTGCCGCTGAGATCCAGGACCTCGAGCGCGGCCAGGGGCGCGCCCTCTTCTCCAGCGAACGCCGCCTCGGCGATGCCCCCCCGGGCGCCGCGACCCAGCGCGGTGCAGGAGAGGTTGAGGAGCCGCAGCGCGGGGAGGCAGGCGAAGGCCCGGGGCTGCAGCGCCTGCAGCGGATTCCCCGCGAGCTCCAGGGCGCGGAGGCTGCTCGGCACGGGCAGGGCGCACCGCGGCAGAGCCGCCAGCCGGTTGTAGCTGAGGTCCAGGGTGTGCAGCCCCGCCGGCCCGCCCGGGCCCCAGCGCAGCGCAGCGACGCGGTTGTGGCGCAGGGTCAGCACCTGCAGCTGCTCCAGGGGGCCGAGCTCGGATGTGCTCAGGGCGCGCAGCAGGTTGTGGCTGGCGTCGATGCTGCGCAGTGTGCGCGGTAGGCAGCCGGGCAGGCGCTCCAGGTTGCGGTTCGCCAGGGTCAAGGCCGTCGCATCCGCGGCAGGCAGCCCCTCGCAGGGCGAGTCGGTGGCGTTGCTGCCACTGCTCCCCCAGGGGCCCTGCTGAGTGACCCGAAAGAGCGGGACCTTCTTCTGGGGAGGGTCTGCCCAGCTGGGGCGCAGCGCCGTCAGCAGCAGCAGCAGTAGGGTTTGCCGCATGGCGTCTGGGGAGAGAACAGCAGGACGCCCATCAAATCCGCAGGAATCCCCGCACGAAGAGCCAGATGCGCGTCCCAACCCCACCTCCAGGGCTCTGAGGAGGAGCACAGGCGCTGGATGTTCCCTGAAGGGCAGGGAGACGTTCGCAGAGTCGCCTGGTGTGCAGTGACCTCTCCCCTGTCTGCTTTTGCCCTGTCGTCTCCCCTAGGAGCACTGTGGTACCCCCTGCTCTTCCTCCCCTCAGGGCTGCCTTTTGCTTTTCTCGTGAGAGGGAGGAGGCCTTCTTCATCTGTCCAGTCTGGGCCTGAATCTCTCAACAACTCCCTCCGTCTATGTACCCCCATCCTGTGAGCTTCTACAGGAAAGGGATGTGCCCTTTATTGCTGCAAACTCTCGCCAGGTAAAGTCACTGCTCCATAAACGTCAATGCCCTCAGTTAGGAGGACAGAAACATGAACTCGAGGAAGATTTTGTCCGTTCAACAGCTCTCAGTTACCCCGCTTTTCCCCATTAGAACTGCCCAGCCACAGGAGAATCCTAGTTTGCCTAAAATAAATCCTGGAGTCCGTTTCTTGGGAGCATGCTCA
This sequence comes from Hylobates moloch, assembly GCF_009828535.3. Classification (NCBI taxonomy): domain Eukaryota; kingdom Metazoa; phylum Chordata; class Mammalia; order Primates; family Hylobatidae; genus Hylobates; species Hylobates moloch. Next base: position 55,167,793 of record NW_026652296.1, on the reverse strand, counting down.
GGGTTGCCTTCAGCAGAACAACAAGCCCTGTGAACCCTGGAGTCAAACATTTCCTGGTCCCATGTGGGTTCCAACAAAAGCCAGAGCCCCCAGTATTAGCCCTGCCCAGGAGGGATGGCTGAGAGCTGCTAGTTGTGGAATTTCTGGAGTACCTAGGGTTGCACAGGTCAGCCAGGAGATCAAGCAGAGGAAGATCCGGCAGCCATGGGCTAGCTTGGGAGTGGCAAAGATACTGTTCACCAGGCCCTGGCCATGAGGTCACTGCTCCATATCCCTCATCACTGCAGATGTGTATTCCTGCCCCAGCTCTCTGTGCTGACCAGTAGATCTCTGAGTCACCACCCAGGCTCCAGGAGAAGGGTCTCCCTATTGCTAGCTGAGGATGAAGGCAGTGAGAAAGATCCTGGAACCTGAAGCCAGGAGCGTGTGCACCCAGCAGTGTGTCATGCTTACCTGGAAGTGGTCCTTTTGGAGTGTGGCTCCTCTGGATGCACCTCTGAAGCTCTCAGTTTTGTTTTATAGATTCTAGGGACCACTGATTTGGACAGCAACTCAGCTATGAATTCCAGAGGGAGGCCTGTCTCCCAGCTGCCTCTCTCCCACAACCCCCATCCACTGAGGGCCTGAGATACTCCAGTCTTTCCCATCGCTCCTCCTTTCCCATCAAGACGCTGTTGTCTTTAGGCAACACCCTCATTGCTCAGCTCCCTCCTCTCCCACTAGGACCTGCCCCCGGCCCTTTTCAAGCCTGGCGCCTCCTCCTAGCCCTCCCCATCTTTACCTCTCGGAACACTACCTTTCCCAGGCTGGAGAAATGAAAGGAGTCAGCAGTGAGGGCTGGTGGAGTGCAGTGAGGCAGAGCAGTGCTGTCATCTCTTAGGAATTTGATCCTTCCTGCCAGGTGGCTCCCATTTTCTGGGATGGCTGGAGGCTGAATGGTGAGCCAGCGAGAGGAGCAATCCAATTCTCCCAAAGGAGGGAAGGCATCCGAGTCTAGAGGAAGCTTGCAGGGATTTCCAGGAAAAAGTGGCAGGAGAGAGGATCCTCAGAAGAGTCTGGGGCAGGAGCAGACTCAAACCAGACCCAAGAGGCCCCAAGGAGAGTTTGTTTGGTGGCCGTGGGACCCCACTCAGTGACAGTGTGGACGTTTGTCTCTCGTAAGGAGTGAGAATAAACAGAGGGCAGAAATGCAGAAAGAACATTCCCGCTGCATGCCAGGGAGGATGGGTCCTGATTACCAGCCCCAGGTCTCCCGAAGACGTGATGCTTGAGTGAGCTTTGTTCAGAGCAGACAGCACCTCTCTTCCCCAGAGTCCCAAGACAGAGCTCAGTCATTTCCTCTGAGGGCCTTTGATCTGCATCCTCCCCCAATCCCGCCTAGCCCCGTCTGAGAGTTCATCAGGGTTAATGAGCCGTAGCTTTGTGTGACAGACACTGAGACCGGAACTTTACGTATTTTTCCCCCTGTCAGTCCTTATCTGGACAGCCCTGAGGGACTCCGGGATACCTCAGAACTGGCCTGTTAGGGTTGATTGGTTAATTGGAAGTTCCTGAGGATCTCTCCATTGAGGCCTTCTCCACCCACAGCCTGAAGACGACCTTCCAGTCTCAGTGCCAGCTAGGACCCTGCTGCTCAGAAGCATTGGTCCTCTGCCCGAGCGGGGCACGGAGAGGCCGCTCTGTGCTCCCCAGCCTGGGGCTCATGCAGTCACCTCCCAGGGAGCCTGGGCCCAGGCCCCAGAGGTAGAAACACATGCCATGGAGACACAGGAGGCCAGGTGGGAAGAAGTCAGAGAGAGGTGGGTTCAGCTTAGAGGTGGAGTCCGCATGCAGACCAGTGGGCAGCCTGCTTCCTCTTTGCCTTTGCACAGAGAGCTCCATGCCCGAGAATTAAAACATTAAGTCAGGCATGGTAGCTTACGCCTGTAATCCCAGCATGTTGGGAGGCTGAGGCAGGAGGGCAGGAGTTCAAGACAGGCCTGGGTGACATAGCAAGACCTTGTCTCTATCAAACAAACAAAAAGAATTAGAACATCATGTTTCCCTCAGAGTTAAACCAGCCAGGTCCACCCATGTAAGGCGACTGGCCATGCTGAGGCCAGCAGGGGTTTGGGGAGTCCAGGCAGGGCTTTCCCAGATGAGAGGGAGCCAAATCCATGGAAACATACCTGGGTTCAACAGAGACCCTGAGGAGGAAGGAAGCTGGTTCACCGTGGAGGCCTATAAAACAGGACCCTGGGGAGCCATGCTGGGGTGCTACTCCTCTGTGCACCAGTAGGCGAGGGCTCTGGAGTGGCCCTGGCTGAGGAATCCCCCTGAGGGCATCATCCTGTGGTTGCCTGGAGCCCCGGGCCCCCTGAGCCAACTTCTTGCCACTGCTGCTTGCTGGCCCGTTTGCCAGTGGTGGCAAGGGTCTGGCCTGGCCAGGCTGACCTGAGGTTGGCCCTCTGGACTGTCCTGTTTCCCTGGTCATACCCAGCCCTAGCACACACATCCTTGGCAGGCTGCCCCGTGCAGCTTCTGAGCTGGGGAGGCTGATGGCAGACCGCACATGGCAGGGTTTGCTTATCGTCTTCCTGGGGCAGTGCGTTGGCCTTGTCCCCAGTACATTGTGCTTGGTATCATCATCCCCTTTTTAAAAACTGAGCAGTTACTATAGTCAGAGCCTAATGCCGTATGCATGGTCTCATCTAATCCTCCCCAGGTACTTACTATTATACTTATATTACACAAGAAGAAACTGAGGCTCTCAAAGGTTTTTGTGCTCTAGATTCTGGAGCACATATGGAGTGAGCTATGTGATTTAACCACGTCTTTTTTTTTTTTCGAGACAGAGTCTCCCTCTGTCACCCAGGCTGGAGTGCAGTGGCGCAGTTGTAGCTCACTGCAACCTCCACCTCCCAGGTTCAAGCGATTCTCATGCCTCAGCCTCCCAAGTAGCTGGGATTACAGGCATGCGCCATCACGCCCGGCTAATTTTTAGGGGCTATTTTTACTAGAAATGGGGTTTTGCCATGTCGACCAGGCTGATTTTGAACTCCTGGCCTCAAGTGATCCACCCGCCTTGGCCTCCCAAAGTGCTGGGATTACAGGCATGAACCACCGCGCCCGGCCAAACCACTGTCTTATATTGCCTCCCATAGACCTCAGCATCTGATACTATAATATGCCCTTAAGCACAAGAGAATCTTTTCCAAATACTTAGACTCAAATTGTGTGAGAAGCCAAGACACTGGGAAATTTCCTTCCATAGTTGAGCAGCTCATTCTCAAAATACACAGGGCTGACTTCTTGGGTCACTGTGGGCCCAAGACTGAGGAGGATGACTGGGTAGGGCCTACCAGGCACCTCTCAGGGAGGCTCAGCCCTCTTTTCCCGCCTTTTCTCCTCTTCTAGCACTTCTTGGAGGTTAGGACAAGAGGACTGAAGTGTCCTCTCCAGAGAAGAATGCAAAGGTCTTGCATCACAATCCTGGAACCAACAAATATGTGTCCTTCAAATGCCACACCAAGTGCTGTGCCATGCTTGCCCTCCATGTTTTACTGTAGCTGTTCCTCTGCCTGGATGCCCCCCACTTGATTGCCTTAGTCTCCATTTCAGCTAATTTCTTTTTTCTTTTTTTTTTTTTTTTTTGAGACGGAGTCTCGCTCTTTTTTTTTTTTTTTTTTTTTTTTTTTTTGAGGTGGAGTCTCGCTCTGTCGCCCAGGCTGGAGTGCAGTGGCGCGATCTCGGCTCACTGCAAGCTCCGCCTCCCGGGTTCACGCCATTCTCCTGCCTCAGCCTCTCCGAGTAGCTGGGACTACAGGCACCCGCCACCACGCCCAGCTAATTTTTTGTATTTTTAGTAGAGACGGGGTTTCACCGTGGTCTCGATCTCCTGACCTCGTGATCCGCCCGCCTCGGCCTCCCAAAGTGCTGGGATTACAAGCGTGAGCCACCGCGCCCGGCCAGCTAATTTTTTTTTATAACTAGCATGAGCCCTCTTGAAAGGAGACCCTGAAATACAGACCTGGGTGCCACACCCGTAATTTATTTGGGAGGCGATCTCAAGGAGTTCAGAGATGGAATAAGGAAGTGAGACAGGGAAGGAAAGGTGCTGATGACGTGTTGATGAGCAGAGACTGCCATGGACAACTGGGGCTCCATCTTGCTGGGGGCCTCATCTTGCTGGGGGCCTCTGCGAGACTGTGTAGAGCACACCTCAGGATTGTTCCATTAAGTGGCAAGGAAGAGGGGATATCTATCCACCAGCTTTTGCTTTTTGTTGGTTTGAGAGTTCTTCCTGTGGCTTTAACTTCCTGGCACATAGATCAAGCAACTCCACGGAGGGCTAAGGGGATAGAGTGGGCACTGACAGCACCTGCTATAGCATCCTTCAAGATTTCACCCAAGCGGATGCCCCCAAGCGAATTAAGTGCCTTCCTTGGTGTTCTTTCCTAGGTATCATTGGCTACCTGCCGTCAAGCAGATTGACGTCGCTCTTCTGTAGTTGAGGACGAAACTTCCTGATAACAGCGCCACATGGTTTATTTCCTAGCCCCAGTGCCTGGGGTGGCGTCTGGCACACAGGAGAAATGTTGGAAAAGGTATGTCAGTGTACATGGAGGATCGTGGTGTTCTTCACAATGCCCAGGAGTGGATAGGGCAGGACTCAAAACAGTAAAAATCAAATTCAAGTTCCTGAGATTCACAGCTCAAGTCCTCCAGCATCCCAGCATTGAGAAGGGCTAAGGTGAGAGTTGAGATGGAGGAGTGAGCAGAAGTGGAGGTAGAAAATTGAGTCCCAGTAAACCTTCCAATTCAGATTCCCCACACTCTTAGGATTTTTGAGAGAAAAAATCTGTTGGAAGAAGATTACAAGGTTAGACAGTAAAACTATAGCAGCAGGGAGAAAAAAGAGCCAGTAATTATATACTTGGCCACACTTTTATGGATTTAGATAAAAATCAGAGTCATGGATCTTTGGCCTTAGAAGGAACTTTAGAACTTGTCTGGTCCCATCCCTCCTTGTCCATTTTAGGAGGAAACTGAGCCCCAGAGAGAGAAATTGGCTTGTCTGAGGTCACACAGTGTTGAGTTCCTAATTACCCAGTGAAAAGGAAGGGTGATCTAATTCTCACTGTTTCACTCCGGTTCTGGGCTTATTGCACAGCTGACCAGGTCTCACCTGCCCTGACTTTAGCAATGTGAGTCTTTCCCTGAAGGTGTGGCTAAGTAAACACACCTGGTAAGCATCAAGCCGCTGAGCAGTTTCAGGGACTCTGACTCCAGCTGTTCCCATTTTACCTCCAGAACTCCAGGAATACGCCCCATACAGACTTCCCCAGAGACCCAGAATTGGTATCTTCTAAGTGGGTCCTGTCCAGCTCTCTTTACACCTCTTGCAGCCTGCGATGGGGTGATGAGGGCTGGCCCAGGTGACAGGTGACTGCTTGGCCAGCTGCCCCTGCCCTGCCCTCCAGCTGCCAGTCAGCTACGCTGAGGGGTCTTCCCCAAAATATGGGAGTCAGAATGTACAAGCCTAAAGATTACATTCTTCTCTGACACCAGAGATAAGCCAGAAGAATGGGAGGGTGATTGTGGGAGGGGACGGTACCAGGTTGTCGAGTCTCCGGGAAGAGCCAGCTCTCCCGAAATGGAATGTAGAAAAGAGGCTTCCAAGTGGTGGAAACCAAGATACCTGAGTGGGCTCACTGACGTGGCTGACCTGCCTGTGAGGAAATGATCTGGAGGAAATAAGGCAGCAATGGGTTGAGACTCATGTTTATTTTCTTTTTGAAGTGTCACTCACCAAGTCAGATTTCAGAAAGAGGATTGATAAAATGCTTAGAATTTTAGAAGATACCATTTGAGATCCTTTTAAAATCCATAGTGGAAAAGATTTGAACAGAAATGCAAGGTCAGACTCTAACCTGCCACTTTATTTTGCATGTGACTTTAGGAAGTGGGATGGGACAGTGGATAGGAAAATTTACAAATTATATTCTGGAATTTACCACAGCCAGAGGCAGCATACTAAGGGAAAAGGACCTTAACTGGGACACAAGACGCTGGATTCTCATTCCAACACCACTACCATCTTTCTGGGTACAGTGTCTGTGTTCTTAAGCTTCTGTCTATCTCATATTTTTCATCTGTAAAGTAAATGAATTGGCTTAGCAGTTCAGCACATGTATCTTGAGACCATGCTAGTGCATGACCCAGTGCTCAGTATATAACACGGGGGCTCAGAGATGAACAAGGCTTGGACCCTTCCCTCAAGCAGTTCCCAGCCTAGAAGGGATGGAAGACAGAAATAAACCATGCACAATGTGAGCACACTATCACATCACAAAAAGTTGAACTGTGAACTCCGTTCATCCAGGAATTATGTCTAGCTTGTTCACTGCTGCATCTGAGTATCTGGCAGCAACTGCACACAATAGATGCTTAAGAGAGATTTACTGGGCTGGGCACGGTGACTCACACCTGTAATCCTAGCACTTTGGGAGGCCGAGGCGGGTAGATCACCTGAGGTCAGGAGTTGGAGACGAGCCTGGCCAGCATGGTGAAACCTCATCTCTACTAAAATACAAAAAATTGGCTGGGTGTGGTGGCACATGCCTGTAATCCCAGCTACTCAGGAGGCTGAGGCAGGAGAATCGCTTGAACCCAGGAGGTGGAGGTTGCAGTGAGCTGAGATTGCACGGTTGCATTCCAGCCTGGACAACAAGAGCAAAACTCCGTCTCACAAAAAAAAAAAAAAAAAGAGAGAGAGAGAGACAGATTTACTGAATGAATGAGTGTGACTGTGCCCTCTCCTTTTCCTGTTTCTGATCAGTTACATTTCCTTATTTGGAATTTTCTTCAGAAGAGCAGTCAGGGTTTGTCTGTGCATTTATTTAGATTTCTAATATGTTAACGAAAATTCTTTCAAAAATAGAAGTGCTTGACAAACAAAGCAATGATTTGGAATCTTGTGGAGCTCGAGTGTTATTTATTCCCCATTGCTATAGAAATGTGCAGATGCATTGTGGATGCTCAGTAACATTTTGTTGAATGAAAAAATGCATGCTGTTCAATAAGTATAGGAGCATATGCTCAACATCATTATTTACCACTGAAATGCAAATTTAAGCCACAATGAGATACTATAGTACAACCATCAGAATGGCCAAAATTCAAAAGATTGACAATATCAAGTGTTGCCAAGGATGTGGAGCAAATGTAACTTTTTTTGAGGTGGGGTCTCACTGTGTTGTCCAGGCTAAGCTCAAACTCCTGGGCTTAAATGATGTCTGGCTAGAACTCATATGCTGCTGGTGGGAATGTCAAATGGTATAGCTACTTTGGAAAACTTCTTGTCAGTATCTATGAATGCTAGGCATATGTCTACCCTATTACTCAGAAATTACACTCCTGGGTTTATACTCAAGAGAAATGAGTGTGTATAGCCACCAAAAGAATGTTTATAGCAACTTTATAAATGCTCCAAAATGGAAACAACCCAAAAGGCTATCAATAGAAAAACTGATACATAAATCATGGTATACTCATACAACGGGTTACTATACAGCCACAAAAAAGAATGAACTATGCCATGCTTAACAACACAGATGAATCTCTTAGCCAAACACAAAAGAGTACATACTATATGGGTTTATTTTTATGAAATTCAAGAACAGGCAAAACTAATCAATGGTCAGAATAATGGTTACCTCTTAACAGCATCCCAGGCAGAGGGAATTTCCGTTCTGAATCAATGGTCAGAATAATGGTTATCTTTTAAGAGCATCCCAGGCAGAGGGCCCAGCATGTGAAAGAAATGGAGGCTTGACAAGGCGTGGTGTGTTGAGCAAATAGGTAGTTCAATATGGTGGGAGGGTGGGAGGATGGTAGGGGCCACAGAGGAGGAGTGTAGGGAGGAGAGATTGGAAAGGTTATTTGGGGTCATTTTGTGAAAGGCTCTGTGGTAGTCATCAGGGCTATTGGCCATCTAGTTCAGGTTTTGCCTCTTCTGGCTACTGGTAGGATTGTACTGCCTGGCCCTTTGTGGTTGGGTGGGGCCATGTTTCCACGTTTTGTTCTGGCCAATGATTTGCAACATTGTCACTTCCAGACAATGCCATCCAATTGCTAGTATGAGGCCCTCCAGAGCTCTTTCTTCCTCACTGGCATGCCAGTTGCCACTATCTGATGGTGGCTGCTCCATCAGCCCAGATCCCTAGGAAGACCCGAGCTCCTCCAGGGCTGATCACATTGCATAGATAGTATGAGAAATAAACCTTTGTGGTTTTACGTTGCTTGTTACCACAGCATAATCTGTTTATCTGGATTGACACAGGCCTTGATTACAGCGTCACATTCATTGGTTCATTCATTCATTCACTCATCACGTTGAATGCCACTCTGCACTACATACTGTTCTAAATGCCAGAACAGGCATAGTCCCTCCTCTCAAGGAGCTTCCATTCTGTTGGGGAACACAGACAATATGCAAATAAATGAACAAGGTCTTTATGGATTTTTAAGTTTTTATTTTTTTTAAAATATTTTAATTTCTGTGGGTGCATAGTAGGTAATTATAGATTGCAATTAGAGTTATAAAGGAAATAAACAGGGTGATGTGACATAAAGGAATTGGAAAGGAGAGTGGAGGTGGTCATCAAGAAGGGTGGCTTCATTTCAACTGAGACCTGAGGATGAGAGGGAGCTGTCATGCACAGGGCCATGGGAATAGTGTTCCAGGCAATAGCAAGAAAGAGCCTGCTACGTCTGAGACACTCTTGTTGCTGTGTGGCTTGCAGGCAAAGGCAAAGCTGGAGAGTTACATTAGGAAGGTGTTGAAAATGCCCATGGGGGAGGTGGTGACATTGCCCTGAGAGTAATGACAGCAAAGGCGAAGACAAGGACACAGATTTGAAATATGTTCTGAAAGTAGAATCAACGGTATCTGTTGGTGGATTGGAAGTGAGGTGTGTTCGGCTGAATAATAGTTGCCAACGATATCCATGTGTTAGCCCCTGGAGCATGCAAATGTTATGTTATATAGCAAAAGGAATTTTGCGTATATGATTAAAGTAAAGACTTTGAGATGAGGTAATTATCCTGGATTATCCCTGTGGGCCCTGAATGTAATCACTACCATTTTTTTTTCTTTCTTTTTTTTTTTTTTCTGAGACGGAGTTTTGCTCTTGTTGCCCAGGCTGGAGTGCAATGGTGCAATCTCAGCTCACCACAACCTCCACCTTCCAGGTTCAAGCGATTCTCCTGCCTCAGCCTCCCGAGTAGCTGGGATTACAGGCATGTGCCACCACGCCCAGCTAATTTTGTATTTTTAATAGAGACAGGGCTTCTCCATGTTGGTCAGGCTGGGCTTGAACTCCTGACCTCAGGTGATCCGTCCACATCAGCCTCCCAAAGTGCTGGGATTACAGGCGTGAGCCACCCTGCCTGTCCTGTAATCACTACTATTCTTATAAGAGGGAGATCTTACTACAAAGAAGGCAATGTGAAGACAGAAGGAAGGCCAGGCATGGTAGCTCATGCCTGTAATCCCAATACTTGGGGAGGCCAAGGTGGGAGGATCACTTGAACCCAGGAGTTTCAGACCAGCCTGGGTAAGATAGAAAGACCCTGTCTGTACAAAAAGTTTAAAAATTAGCCAGGCATGGTGGTACCTGCCTGTGGTTCCAGCTTCTTGGGAGGCTGAGGTGGGAGACTGAGGCTGCAACGAGCTGTGATTGCACTGCACTCCCAGCCTGGGTGATGCAGTGAGACCCTGTCTCAGAAAAGCAAAACAAAAACAACAACAACAACAACAACAAAAAACCAAAGAAAGACACTACATGGATAACTTTGAAGATAGAGAAAGGGACCACAGAATGCAAGAACTGGAAAAGGCAAGGAAGTGGATGGGGTCCTCCGGAGGCTGTGTGGTCCTGGTGACACCTTGACTTTGGTCCGGTGACACTGATTTCAGGATTCTCGCCTCCAGAACTTAGAGACAATAAATGTGTATGTTGTTGTCGTTACTTTTATTGTGGTAAAATATATATGACATAATATGTATCATTTAAACCATTTGTCAAGTGTGCACTCCAGTGGCATTAAATATATTCATAAAATATAAAAAAAAGTCATATAAAAGAATAAAAAATGCAGATTTCTGAATCAACTGTAGATAAGGAAGCAAATGATGTTGAAAGGTGCTCATTAATTTAAAATTTCATCATAGGAAGTTGGGTGACCTTTTGCACTCAATATTAAAAAAAACCATGAAGTTGCTCTTTGGAACAGTAGTTTTTTGTTTTTTTTTTTTTTTTTTTTGTCACACTTGTTTATTTCTTTGGGATGTTGCTGTGTGTCGCGGAAGAAATGCTCCCCTGAAAACTAACCAAAGTTTGGTTAAAACCAGTTAGTTCCTTTGTTTTCATGGAAATGTCAGACAACTGTGAAAAGCTAAGGAAGCATGTTGAACTGAAGGTCTGGCTTTGGTAACCGAGGCAGAGATGTTCTCAGCAGCAAACAGGTAAAATCTAACATCAAGAAGCATTATTTTAATGTAGGACCAGTTATAATCTTAAAGAACTGACTAGGTTCTAAAATAATATAACTGAGAAATAGGACTGAGAAATGACCAACACCAAGTATAAGACGGTACACTTAGCACTTGTTTCTACAGAAAACATTTCAAATCAAGTTCTTTATGACGTGAACCAGATTTTCCAAATGCCTAAACCACTTCCGAGCTTTAAGCAAGGCCTCAGAAATTCAGCGGGTGCCTGGGAGGCTTCATTCACATTCACCTCTAAGGAGAGGCTAAAAGAGGAATTTCCAGATGGCAGCTACTGGCTCAGAACCAGGGGTTCCCTCGCCAAGTCTGTCTCTATGTGGCTCCCGGAATTGCTGAGGTCTCACTTCTCAGAGGGCTTTGATGGAAAATAAAGCAACAGCTGATGCTCACAGGCCTCGGAACTCTGGCCAGGCTCCCTGAGGGGTGCATCCTAGGAGAACTGAAAAATGGGATTGGACCTTTTGCCTTATCCTTGCACCCCAAGTTCTTTGTGTGGCAGAACATCTATGAAAAAGTAATAAAATATTGTCTGATATTTCCCTTCTGGTACTGCTTTTGACCTTCTCAAAACCCACCCCTCCCACCTCTAACAAACCAAAATGGAAAATGACAATTCAGGCAGCTGTTAATTAGCTCACTCTCTCAAGGCAAGCACTGTCTCAAGGCAGTCTCAAGGCAGAGATGACACAGCAAAAAACAGAGGGGGAGAAAAAAATCTATTATTGGCTTGTGATTTACAAAAGCCAAAGGCCTTTAGAGAAAAGGCCAGGAGTCGTACCAACATAGATACCAAATCCAGGAGAACACAGACCAGCAGTAAGAGGGACGCTTCCCCACAACCCAGACCAGCCTAAGGCCCCTGTGGGGGCAGCCAGTGTGGAGCCGTCAGACCTTGGACATGGCGGTCTTTGAGAATAGGTCTGCCCTTCTCTCCCTGACCAGTTGGGATAGAGACCTGACTGGAATCCTTGACGCTGGCAGCTGTTTCTATGGACAGAGAGGACTGTGCCTGTCTTCCTGAATCCCAACCCTGAGTAGAAGCAGTTGAGACACGGATCTGGGTTGAGAAATGGGTTTTCCTGTCCCCCTGTGTCACCCACATCTTCACAAAGGACTTACAGGTGGCTGAGAGATCTGTAGGAATGGAATGGGGTTTGCAGGTGGCCCCAGAAACCTGAGGAGACCAATGACTAAGACCAAATGTGGGTCAGTGGTCATCTTGGCAGGTATCACTGTGGACAGATGACACTGAGGGCCACTCCTCTGACCTTGGGTTGTCAACTGCTACCTGGTAGCCCCACCCTTCCCCTTTCTACCCCTAGACCTTGGCCTCCAGGGAAAAAGTGTGTCTGGGAACTCCCTCTGTCATTTTGAAAAGACAGGAGCTAAAAGCAGTTCCATGAAGGACAGGCGTTTCATTTCATACCTGAGTTTGTGAAATAAGAGTTCTTCTTGCTACACGCGATTTTTACCTTTCTGTCTTCTCCATCGACTTAGTAATGAGACAGATCAGCACAAGGATAACTTGTAGCCATACACCTGGCAGGTTCTGCAAGTCACAGAACTGTAACCACATGTTGGGCCTTAGAGCAATCTTAGGGTGCCTCCTTTTCTCCTGCTCACCCATTTTATAGACAAAACAAGAGAGGCTCCTTCCATGGCTGGTAGCACAGGGCAAAATAAGGAAAGGGATGTGCCAGCAGTGGGTTTGAATGAGGCGAGGATCTGGGTGACCAGCGGTGAACGTGTGTTGTCTGTTAGTCCAGCATCCACATGCTGGGCAAGTTATGGATCCCATCCCTCCAGGGAGGGGCGCCTTTGGCTTGCCCTGTTGGTGTGAGCTGAGCACACGTGCCTGTTTCAATCCTGACCGCCCGTCAATTTGTGGAACAAGTCCTCATCGAGTGTTTCATTCTGGTCCTTGGAGCGGGTGGACAAGAAAATGTAGCCGCCAATGTACTCGTGCACAATCTTGCAATCTGCACTCAGGCAGGTGAAAGCAGTAAAGACGTTTTGGTCGAACTCGATGACCACCTGGAAGAGAAGGGCACAGAGGAGCTTAAACTCTGGCAAGGAATGATGAGAAACAAGTGCTTGGCTGGACTGGCCCCTGGGGCTGAGGGCTGCTGAGGTGGATGACAGATGGTTATCCCCCTAAAACACACAGAAAACCGCCACTTCCCTTAAACACTTCCAGAAGACATCTTTGCTCTCTTTGCGCCCTCTGGTGGTGTCGACTTTCCTGCACGTCTGGTTAAAAAAACTCCCAACACATTTTCTGTCTATAGTTTAGATATAAGGATTTTGCCCAAGCACTCCCTGTCTCCCTGTGTTGAGGAGCAGGGTGCTTCGCAGGCACTTTATTTTTATTTATTTATTTATTTTTGAGATGGAGTCTTTCTCTGTCACCCGGGCTAGGGTACAGTGGCACCATCTTGGGCCACTGCAACCTCTGACTCCCAGGTTCAAGCGATTCTCATGCCCCAGCCTCCCAAGTAGTTGGGATTACAGGTGTGCGCCACCACGCCTGGCTAATTTTTGTATTTTCAGTAGAGATGGGGGTTTCACCATGTTGGCCAGGCTGGTCTTGAACGCCTGACCTCAAGTGATCCACGCCTCGGACCCCCAAAGTGTTGGGATTACAGGCGTGAGTCACTGCACCCGGCCTGCAGGCTCTTTAATGAATAAAAGTCTGCCTGAATTTTCCTACAGCCACTGCCCCGAACCCTTTCCTAGCTGAAAGTCATAAACTCTAAGCACTAGAAGAAAGACTTACAGACTTTGCTGGTTCACAACCTTGGCTGCCCATTGAAATCACTTGTGGACCTTTAAAAATTACTAATGGCTTGCTCCTCCTCCCAGAAATTAAGATTTAACTGGCCTTGGGTGTGGTCCAGGCAATGGTGTTTTAAAGCTCCCCAGGTGATCCTAATATGCATCAAGACTTTAGAGCTACCGCCTTAGAGGTCATCTAATCTCTGAACTTGATTTTACAAATACCCAGACGATTATCAACACTGCTGAGAGGAAGTCAGGGTTCTTAACAAACGTGTGGGTCTCTTACCATCCCTCTACGTCATTGACTTTCTATTGGAAAATGAGAATGCCAAAGGAATGAGGGAAGATTGAGTCTGTATCAGCAACATCGGAATGTTTTAATTAATTCAAAAATGAATGAAACAGGGTCTTGCTTTGTTACCCAGGCTGGAGCGCAGTGGCACAATCATAGCTCACTGTAACCTCGAACCTCAACTGATGATCCCTGGCCGAGTAGCTGAAACTACAGGTGCACGCCATCACACCTGGCTAGTTCAGCTTTTTTTTTTTTTTTAAATTTTCTGTAGAGACAGGGTCTCATTATGTTGCCCAGGCTGATCCCGAACTCCTGGCCTCAAGTGATCCTCCCACCTTGGCCTCCCAAAGCACTGGGCAGAATGTTTTAAATTAGCGGCAGGATGCTGAGGTGCCTCTAACTTCATCTAGAATTTTCCATGATACAGGCTTGGCCTGAACTTAGCTCCTAGGATGGGAGATGATGGGAGGCTGTAACATAGGCTAAGGGTTTGAGGGCTCCTGGTTTTAAGAGGTGAAGCTTTTCTCAGTCATCACTATGGACCTCACTTGCTTCTTCAGCAGTTTTTCCCTTTTGGGCCTGGAACGCTCTCCAGGTGAGCAATTGAATCTTCGAGTCCTCAATTGGGTTTCTTGGCAGCCAGTCAGATGAGGCCTTTTTTGGATTTATTTTGCATAGCAGTTACATCTCCAGTAGTTTGTGGTAAGTAAGTATCAAGCTAAATCCTATATAATCCTATGCTGAGTCAATGAAAATTAATGAAACTGCTCAGCAATTTTAGAACCTGTCTATATTGAAAGTCTGCATGGAGACTAAGCCAACTTGCAGTGCGAATGCAAGAGCATTTGGCCTGTGCTTGTTAGGAAGCTGCCCAGAATTGCATATGATTATTTTAGCAGAAAATTACCACATGCTTGTGGTTTCTTAGCGCTAAATAGAAGAACACCTTTTAAAAATCAGAATAATCTGCAATTCTGAGGGAACACACATTTATAGGCTCAACACTGAAGAGCAAAAACTTTCACTTTACCTGCCGGGTTTCCCAGTTTACATTCCACTGTTTGATATTTGTGAATCTCCATGTTGTCACTGGAATCCCAGTGGCTGCATCAATTTTAATCAACCTGTTATATGAAACTCCCAGAATGTCATCTTTCTTGCTTCCTTTAAATCTGAAAAGAATCATAATATGAATTAAGAGAAGCAACTGCTTCCTATAATACAATGTTCATTCACATATAACTTCTTAAAAATACTACCAGTATTTCTAAATCATTTCAGAGGAATGGACAATGAAGGATTAACTTTCTGCAGGGGGCATTTTTACTGGGATGTAGACAGCATGAAAAAAGAATGAAGGCTATCCTGCAGATGGTCTTTAAGTAAAACTGACATCAGAGAAAAGAAAAATAAGACGGAATCAAATAAATTCATTCAAAATGATTACTGACTCTGTGTTGGGCACTCGTCTAGGCACAGGAGATATAGTAATGAACTAAATGGATGGAAAATTTCTGACTGTGGGAGGGAGAAGATCATAAGTATGAGGTACATATGCCAGATAAGATGAAGGAAAATAAAATTGGAAGGGCTACAGGGAATACTGGCAATGAGGTGGTTACAGTTTAAAACAGGGAGATCAGTGAAAAGGTGACATTTGATCAAAAAATGGATATGCATGAGCATGTGAGCCATGTGGATATCTGGGGAAAGAGTATTCCAGGCAGAGGGCACAGCCACTTAAAAAAAATTTTTTTTTTAACGTGCTTAAGGACCTGTCAGGAGGCCCATGTGGCTGACACAGTGAAGGAGCGGAGAGAAATGTGAGTTCAAGAGCAAAGGTCTTGTGGGCCCCTATAAAGATCTGGCTTTTACTCTGAGTGAGATAAATCCTTCAGATTTTGTGTGTGTGTGTGTGTGTGTGTGTGTGTGTGTGTGTGTGTGTGTCTTGCAGAGACAGGGTCTTGTTATGTTGCCCAGGCTAGTCCTGAACTCCCGAACTCAGGCAATCCTCCTGCCTTTGCCTCCCAAAGTGCTGGGATTACAGGCATGAGCCACCACACCTGTCCCAGATGGTTTTGAGCAGAGGCTTCACAAAATCTGATTTAGATTTTAAAAGGATCCCTCTGGCTGCTAAGTTGAAAACCTAGTGGGAGCAGGGTAGAGGCAGGAACACCAAGCAGGGCCACTCTGGACCGGCTCTGTGATGGTGGTGGAGGAGGAGGCAGAAGAAGTGGTCGGATTCTGTGTGTACTTTGAAGGTAGAGTCACTAGGAGTTGCCTATGGGCAGGATGTTGGTGTAAGAGAAAGAGCAGAGTCAAGAATGACTCCAAAGGATTTGGCCTGAACATCTAGCGGGAGGAGTTGCCTTCTACTGAGACGAAGAAGAATGTCGCGGGGAGCCAATTTAGGGGGAAGATCCGGAAGTTTGGACATGTTAAGATGAGATGCTCATTAGATATCCAAACTGGATTTATGAATCTCCAGTTCAAGAGACAGTTCTGGGCTCAAGATATACATTTCAGAGTAATTGGCATATAAATGAAGTCAAAAGAATGGCTGAACCCAAGAGGGTGAGTAGAGATTGAGAAGAGGAGTGCTTTAAGAACTGAGGCCTGGCTGGGTGCAGTGGTTCACATCTGAAATCCCAGCACTCTGGGAGGCCAAGGCAAGAGGATTACTTGAAGCCAAGAGATTGAGAGCAGCCTGGGTAACACAGTGAGATCCCATCTCCTAAAAGAAAGTTAGCTAGGTGTGGTGGCTCACAAGTCGCAGCTACTTGGGAGGCTGGGGTGAGAGGATCACATGAGCCCAGGAGTTTGAGGTTATAGTGAGCCATGATTGTGCCACTGTGACAGAGTGAGATCCTGTCTCTAAATTAAAAAAAAACCAAAAAACAAAAAACTGAGGACTGTGCACTCCGGTATTATAAGAGATCGGAAAGATGAGAAAGAACCAGCCAAGGAGACCAAAAGAACTGGTCAGCAAGGGAGGAGAAAAGCCAGGAAAGTCAGCTGTGTTGGAAGGCAAGTGATGCAAGTTGGCAAAAGGTAAGGGGTGACTCACTGTGTCAAACGCTGTGGAGAGGGTAGCTGGCGCAAGGACTGAGAGTCGACCAATGGACTCAGCAATGTGAAGGTCATGGGTGGCCAAGAGGTGACCTTGATGACAGAAAGTAGCAGGGGCAATGGGGTAGGGAGGGAGAGAAAACCTAACTGGAGTGGGTTCAAGAGAGAATGGAAGAAAGGAATTGGAGGTAGTGGGTACGTACGATACATTCAAGAAGTTTTACTATAAAGTAGGGCAGAGAACAGGGAGAGCAGCTGGAGGAGGATGCAAGAAGGGGAAACTGATGTGAAAATTGATGTTGCAGGAGACAGAAAAGCGTAACTTTAAAAGAATTCCTCGCTGAATATGTCACTTTTCACATCATTCTTCTCTTCTGCATGTCACCCTTGGTTAAAATTTACTCCACTTTTCTGGAATGTTTTCCACATTATTCCTTCATTTCACCACCTTAATGCTGAATATCACGAGTTAACCCACTTCTTTTTTTTTTTTTTTTTTTTTTTAGATGGAGTCTCGCTCTGTCACCCAGGCTGGAGTGCAGTGGCGCGATCTCGGCTCACTGCAACCTCCGCCTCCCGGGTTCACGCCATTCTCCTGCCTCAGCCTCTCCGAGTAGCTGGGACTACAGGCGCCTGCCACCACGCCCGGCTAATTTTTTGTATTTTTAGTAGAGACGGGGTTTCACCATGGTCTCGATCTCCTGACCTCGTGATCCGCCCGCCTCGGCCTCCCAAAGTGCTGGGATTACAAGCGTGAGCCACCGCGCCCGGCCCAAGTTAACCCACTTCTTACTCCACCCGCTTCTCTCTAACCTATGGGAATTCCCGGGGCTGCTCTCCATCATCCAGGGAGCGGTGAAGCAAAGACCTCGGTTTCTCGGGTGTGGGCAGATCCCAATTCCGCCAGCAGCGTGGCTGCTCCAGGCTTTGACTCTGACTGGCCTTGGAAAAAGCAGATCTTCGCTACACCTGGGTCCGCTGCCTCAAAGCCTCGCCTCCATAAACAGGTGTTAGAGATAGAGGGAGGTGCAGGGGGAAATAGCTGGTAAAGGACGAGTTGTCACCGGAAACCTGTTCAGGCCCACACCACGCTTCGCCACGTTATCAGGCACTTTGCTTGCAGGCTGCACTGGATTCTCTCAACACAGTAGGTTCGGAATGCCCACTGAACACATGGAGAAGCTGCGGCTTGGGGAGGGCAAAAAAATGCCCAGGTGAGAGAGCTAGCAGAGGCAGAGGCGGGACTGACAGCTGGGCCTGGTCAGTTCAAGTATTTATGTGGTTTTCACTATGCGGGGTTGACTTCAGGGTTACAGGTGAGTGTGTGTGTCTGCACATGGACACGTATGCACGCACATAGTGGGTATCCGGTACAACTCCACCCTTCTGCACTCCTCTGTTGGGGTAAGTAAAGCAGAAAGAGTTACTTGTTTGGGACAAACATTGGGGACTGATGTTAAATGAGATATTTCAGTGAATGGGAAAGTCTGTTTTTTCTGTTGTTTTGTTTTTGTTTTAGAGACAGTCTCGCTGTGTCGCCTAGGCTGGAGTGCAGTGGTGCGATCTCGGCTCACTGCAACCTCCATCTCCCAGGTTCAAGTAATTCTAGTGCCTCAGCCTCCTGAGTAGCTGGGACTACAGCTGCACACCACCACGCCCAGCTAATTTTTTTTTTTTTTTTGGATTTTTAGTAGAGATGTGGTTTCGCCACGTTGCCCAGGGCGGTCTTGAACTCTTGAGCTCAGGCAATCCGCCCACTTTGGCCTCCCAAAGTGCTAGGATTATAGGCGTGAGCCACCGCGCCCAGCTGGAAAGTCTGAGTAGACTCCGCTGTCGGAAGTAATGGAGAAATGGAGTCTTTGGAAAGGGCCAAGAAAACAAAAACTGTCAACGCTTAAAAATACAAACCAATTTTCCCACCCCCAAATTATGAGATGAGAAAGTGACAGTACTTGCTGTACTGCAGGATTGGGTGTAGATTTGGCTTAAGCATCAGTCTCCTTTACAGAACTGAAGAATGTAATTTGATTGACAAGCACGCCTGTGGATACGTTTTGGGAAACCATCCATTGTATACAGTGGGGCAGAGCCATAGTGCTAGGCGGGGATAACAGATGAGGACATTTATGCTTTATGCCAAGTGTGCCCTGGACTAGGGAGTGAACTTGGACAAGTCACTTAAGCTGTCTTTCTGGGGGCAATAGATGGGCCTTCTATGCGTCCTTCAGATCCAGAAATCTTCAGAGACCAGTGGGAACAGGGTTGCTACCTGATAAAGCTGCGTAGAAATAAGACAGAGCTTGCTGGGACCTCTCTAAAAACCTAAAAATTCTGCAAAGCCACACCACGAGACAGTATGAGACACAAAAAGGAGGAAGCTGACATGAAAGAAAGTCGTAGCCAGGTGTCGTGGCTCATGCCTGTAAACCCAGCGCTTTGGGAGGCTGAGGTGGGAGGATTGCTTGAGATCAGGAGTTTGAGACCAGCCTGGGTGGCAAAGTGAGACACCCCCCCCCCACCCTCCCTGCACCCAATCTCTTAAAAAAAAAAAAAATCGAAAAGAAGTTACAGATTTCACAAAATCAATATGTGATGTTTACCCTCCGGTTTTGGAAATGTAGTTCTCCTAAAAAAAAAAAAAAACCCTCCTTTTAAAATTTCCTTTCCCACATTTAGCTGAGTTTCAGGGGTGTTGGAACTTAGAACAAGAAGGTATGGAAAATGTTTATGAGCAGCCCAAAGTGTCAGGGCTATTTATAAAAGGGCAATATTCTCAAATAAAAAGCATTCTATATTCTATGCTAAATGAGAAAACTGGGGCTCCCCAAAAGCCACTTAAAATTGAATGGAAAGTGTGAGAAACAAGTGAACATTGTAATCACCTGACAAGGTAGTAGGTGAGGCCGAACTCAGGCAGTGACTGCCACGCCTGGATGAATCGCAGCTTGGCTTCGACCAGGGGCATCTGGGCCACGTTCTGGTGCGCCTCCAGGATCCGGGCGGCCAGCTGAACAGAAACAGACATCAACCTCTCTCCTCACATGCACCGGCTGCTCTGTGATCACCCTGTTAGCTCCAGATCCCCCGTAAGAACAATACACTCAAGGCCTGACTGCAGCTCTACAAAGACAATCTATTCTCATCCATTCATTCTCTCTTTCTACAAGATACAACAATCACTGGAAGAAGCAGGAAAAGGATCACTCAACACATAAACTTCTAAAGTTGGTGCAGTTGGAGAGCTCTGGGGTCCCTCTGTCTGAAGTCCGTGGAGTGTCCACAGACAGTGATTCTATATGAATCAGCTCATCTGTGCAACTTTTAACCCACTCCTATAGAAGCATAATTTATTAATTTATGAGAACTAAAGAAGTTCAATCTGGGAATACCTACATGTTTAGTCAGCAGTACAGTCACCTCTAACAAAATTAATAATTTCATAACATCATCTATTATTCAGGACATAGTCAAATTTCACCATCAACTGTTTTTTTCATGATGATACTCTTAATCAGATGGAATTACTCCTTTTTTTTTTTTTTTTGAGACAGAGTCTTGCTTTGTCGCCCTGGCTAGAGTGCAGTGGTGCAATCTCAGCTCACTGCAGCCTCCACCTCCCAGGCTCGAGCAATTCTCCTGCCTTAGCCTCCCAAAGTGCTGGGATTACAGGCGTGAGCCACCATGCCCGGCCGGAAATCCTCCTTTGATTTTTGTTTGCATAAAGAATTTACTGCAAACAATTGCCCTAACAAGATTAACAGTACCTGTTTGGATTTGTGTTTTTTTGCACACCGTGGTGACACAAAACATTCTGGGTTCATATCCATGTTTTCGAGACTGGAAGCCACCTGAGATGCAGAATTCCTGTTTTTCATCCTCAGAAATGAAAGGATGTTGAGGACCTCTGGCTGGTAGGAGCTGTCTGCCATGGTTTTGCCCTTTGATGCCAACATGCAGGCAGCCATCCATTGGGCATATTGATTCTCCTGCAGCAAACAGAAGGTTGAGAAGCAAGCTCAAGTGCAAAGCCCCCTGCTGCACACAGAGAGGGGGACTTGGGCTTTCTTCCCCATTACAGTGCAAAACCATCACCTTCCAAGCAAGATATGAAGTGGCACACGTTTTGAGTGGCTGCTCATCAGCTAATGTAACACCCAACAGTAGTTTTTGAGTCCTGTGTTGAGTTTCTAGATGCTGGGAAGCTAGAGGATAGGAATGTCAACCTTGATAAATTGCATGCAGGGAATTTGCTTTTAAAGATGATCCAAGGGCCAGGTGCGGTGGCTCATGCCTGTAATCCTCAACTTTGGGAGGCTGAGGCGGGAGGATCACCTGAGGTCAGGAGTTCAAGACCAGCCTGGCCAACATGGTGAAACCCCATCTCTGCTAAAAATACAAAAATTAGCTGTGCATAGTGGCAGATGCCTGTGATCCCAGCTACTCGGGAGGCTGAAGCAGGAGAATCCCTTGAACTCAGGGGACGGAGGTTGCAGTGAGCCGAGATTGTGCTGATGCACTTGAGCCCGGGCGACAGAACAATACTTCGTCTTCAAAAAAAAAAAAAAATGCCGGATGTGGTGGCTCACTCTTGTAATTCCAGCACTTTGGGAGGCCGAGGCAGGTGGATCATGAGGTCAAGAGATCAAGGCCATCCTGGCTAACATGGTGAAACCCCATCTCTACTAAAAAATATAAAAAATTAGCCAGGTGTGGTGGCGGGCACTTGTAGTCCCAGCTACTCAGGAGGCTGAGGCAGGAGAATCGCTTGAACCTGGGAGGTGGAGGTTGCAGTGAGCCTAGATCACATCACTGCACTCCAGCCTGGTGACAGAGCAAGACTCCATCTCAAAAAAAAAAAGATCCAATGACACAAAGAAATGCCATGGGGCACAGACAGGTGGTGAAACCGCAAACTATCAGAGAGCTTTCCTTGATATATATTTCCATTTTCATATCACATCTGATCTCGATGACAAAAGAAAATGATGAAAAAAATTAGCTGATTTCCTATATTATTTGTACCCTGGTCTATGCTTGGTAAAGACTCTAACTCTAAGGTAGCAATCATGGCCATTATGGGACCTTAACAAGTCAGTGGTGGCTTCTATTGTTGTTTAATGTCTGTGTTTTATTTCTGACTTCAGGGAGTGAACAGGAGTGGTCCTCAGAAGTGCAGGGGATGCAGTTAAAGAGGGGCGTTCTTCAGTGCAACAGTGGGTAAGGAACATTGAATTACTGGCCTCAATCTTCACTGCCGCTGATATGGTTTGGCTCTGTGTCCCCACCCAAATCTCATGTTGAATTGTAATTCCCAGCGTTGGGGGAGGGGCCTGGTGGGAAGTGGTTGGATCGTGGGGGTGGATTTACCTCTTGCTATTCTGGTGATATTGAGTGAGTTCTCATGAGATCTGATGGTTTAAAACTGTGTGGCACATCCCCCTTCACTCTCTCCCTCTCCTATCACAATGTGAAGATGTGCTTGCTTCCCCTATACCTTCTGCTAAGATTGTAAGTTTCCTGAGGCCTCCCCAGCCATGCCTCCTGTATAGCCTGCGGAACTAGGAGTCAATTAAACCTCTTTTCTCTCCTAGTCTCAGGTAGTTCTTTATAGGAAAGTGAGAATGGACTAATACACCCCCCACCCCACTGCCCTCCACAACCTTCACCATATAACTTTACAATTCCTACCACCAGGGACAGTGTAATTCCCATCCCTTGACTGCAGGCTCAGTCATGTCATCTGCTTTGGCCAGTGGAATGTGGGTGGAAGTGACAGTGTGCCAACTTCATGCCTAAGCTTTAGGAGGTGCATGTGTTGCCACATGCCCTCTCACACTTCTGCCCTCACCAAGAGGAGACATTCTCTAGGCAGCCTGGGACCCAGAATAAATAAAATCAGCTCAACCAGAGGCACAGTCCCACCAAACCTGTGTCTCCAAACCCGTATGACCAGCTGACGCCATCCTGGATCATCCAATCCCCAGCCTACCTTTCAGCACATCTTTCAGAAAACAATGTTTATTGTTTTTATTTTTCTGAGGGGACAGAGTCTCACTCTGTCACCCAGGCTGGAGTGCAGTGGTGCCATCTCGGCTCACTGCAAACTCTGAATCCCAGGTTCAAGTGATTCTCCTGCCTCAGCCTCCCAAGTAGCTGGGATTACAGGCACCCGCCACCACGCCTGACTAATTTTTGTATTTTTAGTAGAGATGGGGTTTCACCATGTTAGCCAGGCTGGTCTTGAACTCCTGACCTCAGGTGATCTGCCCGCCTTGGCCTCCCAAAGTGCTGGGATGACAGGTGTGAGCCACCACATGGCAAATGTTTATTGTTGAATGTCGCTGTGATTTTGTTACACTGTGATTGTTACAAAGCAATAGCTGACTGACACAATAGTGCTCTAAATTTGTGAAAACATTTTTAGGTTTTGCTCTTAGGCTTAGTAGAGGCGAAGTGACTTCACATTTTCGGGCTTCTACTCACATGGTCACATCTCAAATGCATTTCATTCATACCATCGGCAACAGGGATTAGTAACTTGATTCCAAATTTTCTCCCTGTTACATTTACATCGGGCACAACTTCGCAGCCTGAAGGACAAAGATCAGAGACAAAACTGAGTTCTGAGGCATCTGTTAGAGAAACATCAGGTGCGTATCCGAAACAAAGACTTTGAATACAAGCCCCTCAGATTTGGTTTGGTTTTGAAAAATGGAGGAGCAAGCTGATAACATTAGTTAATGGATAACTAGATAAATCTTATGAACAATTAACATAGATAAAGAAAAATGCTTTTCTTTTATGGTTTTCTTAAATCAAAAAGTCAATTTAGTTCATTTTCAGGTTAATGTTGGCTCTCCAAATTCATAGAAAAAATTGTGTATATGAACTTTAAAATAAATCAAAGCAGAAGGAATTCTCTGATTGCCACAATGTGAGTTGAGTGTACTGGTTAATCAAATATTTCAATTAATAGATGGTTATCAGGACGCTCACAGTGACCTTCAGAAATTAGAATAGGCATTAAAGTGACACTGAATCAAACATAACTGTTCTGGAATACAGAAAGCTTTTCAAGATCTTACAGCACTTCATGTGCTATACTCTTGGACATAAATTACCACCACGTCATAAACTCTGGACACACTGAGAAAGATGGAACAGCAGAATGCAAATAACCATGTTTACTAGACTGCATTCAAGGCCTATGCCCTGAAGAACAGCTGCAGCCAGGCTGTCATTTGGAAAACAGTGACATCGGTTATGGTGGTTCCTTTAGAAGTAAGTAAACCGCGCCTCATTGTGTAGAAAGCCTGACTTTAATCTGCTCCCCACCTCCTTTTTTTTTTTTTTTTGAGACAGAGTCTCATTCTATCACCCAGGCTGGAGTGCAGTGGCATGATCTCGGCTCACTGCAACCCTCACCTCTTCAAGGGATCCTCCTGCCTCAGCCTCCCAAGTAGCTGGGACTACAGGCGTGCACCACCACGCCTGGCTAATTTTTGTATTTTTAGTAGAGACGGGGTTTCACCATGTTGGCCAGGCTGGTCTTGAACTCCTGACCTCAGGGGATCCACCCGCCTCGGCCTCCCAAAGTGCTGGGATTACAGGCTTGAGCCACCACGTCTGCCCTGACTTACGATGAGCCACAGCAAGATATAGGATACTCTTACCTCTAAGATTTAGTTTTTCTACTGGCTCTCCTTGTTCAAGTTCCTTATTTTTAAAGTAGGCTATGGATGTGTCTTTAAAGACAAACCAATATTGTCTGAAAGCTTTTAGTAGTAACTTCTTGGGCCTGCAAATTAAAGGATAGTAAAAGTTTAAACCACCATCCAGAAATGAGGAACACATTGAAATTTCAAGCAGATCAGATGCTCTAGAGGTCCTGTCAAACAAAACACACTTTGTTTTTTCAAAAATAATTTTCAAATTGCTAATTTCTAAACACTAGAAATAAACCGCTGATATGAGATGTAGATTTTAACACCAAGGCTCCATCTGGGGCCACACCTGGCTCTGCTACTGTCTACACGTGTGTCCCGGGAAAGATCCTGCACTTACCTGGGCTGCATGCACTGCCTCTGTGTGACGGGGACAGCCGTAGTCTGGGAACCCAGGGCTTTTGTGAGGACAGAATGAGTTCATCTACATGAAGAGCTTATCACAGCACCTGACGCAACTGAAGTGCTAAACTGTGATGGTGTATGTGAGAAACCGACATGAATCTGGTGACATTTGGAATCTCGGCATACTTTTTGCATTTGAAAAAGCTGTCGATATGGACAGCCCAAGCTTCAGGTTATCATACATACAAGTCAGATATAAACATGAGCAGCATTTTCTGTAGTTTCCTCTTGACTCTTAAGAGAAACTATGGGAGAATTCTCAGTGAGCCACGGAAATCAGCGGTATCTACAGCTAGCCAATATAGTCTCTACTGTTATTACAAACTATTTTGGGGGAAGGTATCCAACTGTGGTATTGGTATCTTTTGGGGCCAGAAAACTTTATACAGTGGACTAGGCAGGTTGGTGGTGCCAGTGGCAGGCCTAAAGGTTGGGTCATTCAAAATAGGAAACGTGAGAATGATAGGGGGAGGACAGCGGTTGGAGATAGGCAGAGAAAAGAAATTATTAGTATGCGGTTCTGTGGAAGAAACCTGGCCTTGGGGGCAGATCAGGGTATCTCATGCCAGAGGGGTGGACTTCTGCATCAAGAATGGGAGAAGAAAGGAACCTTGGTGTTCCTCTTGGAGAAGAGAGGAACCATTCATATGTAATTTGGGGCAATTTTTTTTAACATGTCAGTACTAGTCTTTCCTTACCTAAACATATGTTATCCTTAACACAAAGATATGAAAGAAGGTGCACATTTAAAAAAAAAAGTGTATGCCGGGTGCAGTGCCATCATCTCAGCACTTTGGGAAGCTGAAGTGAGAGAATTGCCTGAGGCCAGGAGTTTAGGACCAGCCTGGGCATCACAGCAAGATCACGTCTCTACAAAAAAAGAAAAATTAGCCAGGTGTGGTGGTGTGTCTATAGTCCCAGCTACATGGGAGGATTGCTTCAGCCTGGGAGGTTGAGGCTGCAGTGAGCTATAATCACACTGGGTGACAGAGTGAGGACTTGTTTCTAAGAAATAAATAAAATTTAAAAACCCAACAAAACCCCCTCAGTGTATTACAGAAGAATATTACATACAATTTATGAAATAAATTTGAAAAACATTATATGAAGTTAACATTTCCAGGATTAAGAAAAAACACTGTATTAAAATAGTATTTATTTGCAGGGTGTGGTGGCTTGTGTCTGTAATCCCAGCACTTTGGGAGGCTGAGGTGGGCAGATCACTTGAGCTCAGGAGTTTGAGACCAGTCTGGCCGACATGGTGAAACTCTGGCTCTATTAAAAATACAAAAATTAGCTGGCTGTGGTGGCGTGCACCTGTAGTCCCAGCTACCGGGGAGGCTGAGGCACAAGGATTGCTTGAATCTGGGAGGCGGAGGCTGCAGTGAGCTGAGATCACGCCACTGCACTCCAGCCTAGGTGACAAAGCAAGACTTCGTCTCAAAAAAAAAAAAAACAAACAAAAAACCCAAAAAACTAGTATTTATCATGTTGAGGGCTGTAGTTAAGACAGTTCTTTTTTTTTTTTTTTCGAGACGAAGTCTTGCTCTGTTACCCAGGCTGGAGTGCAGTGGCGCGATCTCGGCTCACTGCAGCCTCTGCCTCCTGGGTTCAAGCAGTCCTCATGCCTCAGCCTCCCGGGTAGCTGGGATTACAGGCGTGTGCCACCACGGCTGGCTAATTTTTGTATTTTTAGTAGAGCTGGGGTTTCATCATGTTGGCTAGACTGGTCTTGAACTCCTGAGAGCTCAAGTGATCCGTCCGCCTTGGCCTCCCAAAGTGTTGGGATTACAGGCATGAGCCTCCGTGCCCAGGCAGTTCTAAGGAACATATTGTTGTTTAATACTCAGATTCTCCAAAATGAATAGTGTTTTCAGAATAATAAAGACACAACCTTTAACCAAAAGATATAGGTAATAAGGTCTTGGTTTAATCTTCAGCATCTAAATATTTCTCTTTAGGATTAAGAATGAGGCCCTACTTCTCTGTTTCACCCGGACCTTTAGAGTATCAAGGGATCTCAAGTTCCTCCTCCTATCTCCTGCCTGGAAGTTTGGTTCATCTTTCAGGATGCTTTCTGACACATTAACAAAGCTAATCATTGCTGCTGTTCTATGCATCAAAGCCTGGGGCAGGGTAGGGGAAGGGGGAGTGGAGGTGATGCTGGGTGGTGAATGATGTGCATAAGAACGAGCGAGACAGGCTCTCCAGGCTCTCATTAGAATTCTTTTTTTTTTTTTTTTTTTGAGACAGGGTTTCACTCTGTTGCCCAGACTGGGTGGAGTGCAGTGGTGCAATCTCGGCTCACTGCAACCTCTGCTTCCCAGGCTCAAGGGATTCTCCTGCCTCAGCCTCCCCAGTAGCTGGGATTACAGGCGCGTGCCACTACCACTTGGCTAATTTTTGTAGTTGGTTGTGGATATTCCCCTCTAGGTATTTTTGCAACTACATATGTTAAGGCTTCATAGGTTTTGTCATCCTGGATCGGTTTCTATTTTATGTTTTCAGGATTCCCTTATTACATAAACACATAAGACATATACATTTGTATCTAAGCTGGGCATGGTGGCTCATGCCTGTAATCTCAGGACTTTGGGAGGCCAAGAAGGGCAGATCTTGAGTCCAGGAGTTTGAGACCAGCTTGGGCAACATGGTGAAACTGTCTCTACAAAAAATACAAAGATTAACCAGGCGTGGTGGCACATGCCTGTAGTCCCAGCTACTCAGAGGGTTGAGGTGGGAGGACCGCTGGAGCCTGTGAGGTCGAGGCTGCAGTGAGCTGTGATCACGTCACTGCACTCCATCTTGGGTGACAGAACGAGACTTTGTCTCAAAAAAAAAATTATATCTACATCTGTGTGTGACACAGCCTTGGCTCTGATTTCTCAAGAGATACTTTTCATTTCCACACAGAACCCCATGCAAGGATGAACTTCCTTACTGCTTTCTTTGGCTAATGGGTAGTTTTTCTATTTTTCATTCAACAGAAGGGCAGCCTTTGCACATTTCCACCTTTAGGCAGGCGCTTCAGTTCTCACTTCCTGCTTCACACAGGTCTGAAAGGTTCATCTTCTATCCCTACGTGGGAATTAAAATCCCAGCCTCAAACCATGACAACCTGTCTCTATTCCCTAAATCCCTCTGTGTGGCTGACGCTGTGTTTGTCGAACCAGATTCCTGCCTTATTTCCTGTAAGTTGGCATTTCTGTTTCACTTCATGATTAATTCTGTATTTGTAATTCTTTCATTTTATCTAGCATGCATATGTATTCATAGCAAGATAAGAGTTTGCATTAGAGCTGACACCCTGGTGCTAGAAACTGAAGCCCACTGTTTATATAATACATTTAATAGATTCTGTTTTTTTAATTAAAAAAGAGCTTCGCTGTAATAGAAAAAACTTAAAAATCAAAGGATTAGTTCAATGCTCTTAGTACTGATGAGGAAAGGAGGTCTAGCGAAATGAAGGGCCTATTAGAGGTCCCACCCTACCAGGAATAGAGTTCCACTCTCGAATCTCTCTCCCCTCTTCCCTCCTGCGAGCTCTCTCTCCTTCCTTCATTTGTTTCTTCCTTCCATGAACTATATTATATATTCAATGCAACATCTTGAGACCTTAGATAGTATCCACTGGCCAAATATGAGGGCAATTTTGAGAGTATAAGTCACACCAAAAGCCTGTGACAGTTCAGGGTAGCATAAGTGATGTGGATTCAACTCCAGAATCACCTTCTTCATCAGAAACATCTATAGGAAGGCTACAGTCACCATTTGGTTTGTGAAGGGCTTGATTTGCCCTCTACAGAGAATGTGGCAACTCATTTATTTGTGCAGCAATTATGAATACTTTATTAAGATGTATTTGTGGATTCAAATTGTTACTTTTTTCCTGTAGCTCTGACTATAACAATATGAGTGAAATGTGGTTACAACCATTTATGCCAGGGCAGTTAAATGAATGACCCTGACCGGGCATGGTGGCTCACGCCTGTAATCCCAGCACTTTGGGAGGCCGAGGCGGGCGGATGACCTGAGGTCAGGAGTTCAAAACCAGCCTGGCCAACATGGTGAAACTCTGTCTCTACAAAAACACAAAATTTAGCCAGGCGTGATGATGGGCACCTGTAATCCCAGCTACTCGGGAGGCTGAGGCAGGAGAATTGCTTCAACCCAGGAGGTGGAGGTTGCAGTGAGCTGAGATCATGCCACTGCGCTCTAGCCTGGGTAACAGAGTGAGACTCTGTCTCAAAAAAAGAAAAAAAAAAAAAAGAATGACCCTATTGTTTGCAGCCACATCCTACAATCACAGTAAAAACCCCCAAAGCCAAACCTGTAGAAACCCAGTGACAAATATTGTTACCTTTGGACGCTTGTTTGTCATTTATACCTGCTTCATTGTTCATTCTTTCTAATTCTTTCTTTGCATCATGTGTTATCAAAAGCAACTTGTGTTTCCTTTAACGCCAACTGCCCCAGTGAAGTGCCCGTTGGTTAAGAAAAGTCAACAAACCATAAAGTGAAATAAGGAACCAACAGGACTTCAAAAAGCCTTGTTTCTTTCATCCTAACATACCCTGGCACCATTGCAGAGGTGGGAGTCCAGTATTTCCATGAAACAAAAACTCCTTCTCTGCCTTTTTAGCAGTTTCAGGTCAACCTGAGGTGATGGGGGAGTTTATCAGAAGTACTTAAACAGGTAGATACACTAAGGTGACTACTCTCTGTAAGCCCAGGATCAAAGTTCTAGAGAGAAATGGCTTTTAAATTATAAGTGAGCCTTCAAATGGTATAAGCGTACTGAGCCTCCCAGATGGAACCTACTAGAAGCTCTAGTATGGCAGATGTGTTTATTATTGCTGACGTGAACCCAGCCATTCACTGAGGGTTCACAATGCCATTCACTGAACATGTACTATGAACCAGGTACCACGCTCGAGGCTTCATATGCATTATTTCATCAAATCCTCCCAACAAGCCCAAGGGGAGGTATATTCCCATTTTATAGATTGGAGAATGGAGGCTCAGAGAGATAATATATTGCTCAAGGTCACCTAGCTGGTGTGTGTGGTAGAGCTAGGACTCTGATGTCTGTCTGATGGCAAAGCGCACATTTTACCTTTGAACCATGAACCTGCCTCAGGGATATACAACTTAAACTCCTGCACTCTTTATCTTCAAGACTTTGTTATGAGTAACTCCTTTTCCCCATGAAAGTTTACTTACCTAAATAATTTGAGATTATCTGCAAGTTTAGGGATATCAGTAATGTCCTCCTAAGAAAAAACAAATAATGTTTCAAAAGCAGGAACTTGATAAGTGATGCTGATACTCAACCTGCACTGTCTAATATGGCAGTCCCTTGCTATATGTGGCTATTTAAATTTGAATTAATTTAAATTAAATAAAATGAAAAACTCAGTTCTTCAGTTACACTCGCCACATTTCCGATAGTTAACTGGGTGTGGGGGTAAGGCGGGTTGGGAGGAGAATGAGGAGAATGGGGGCCCTGTTGAGGTCCCCTAGGTGGCTGGCAAAGTTCTATTTCTTGATTTCGGTGGTGACTTGGATGACAATTGAATACTAATTTGTTAAGCTGTACATGCGTGTACTTTTCACTTTTCTGTTTGTGTCATAGATTACAAAAATGAAAAACGAGAGATAAAAAAATGAAAAAATGGATCAAGTACTCCCTATAACTATCATTCAAGTTAAAAATCTGAATTAGAAATGACTACTTTTATATGCAAACAAAAGATTTTATAATTTTTATATTAGAGTGGGTAACTCCTGCTGCATCTAGGTCACTGATTAAACTTTCAAAGTGAACCTCGTTCAAAGTTCATTCTGTAATGTAGGCTGGTGCCTGTTTTCAAACTGAAAAGCCTATTGTTAGCATCATGTAAAACTATTAAGGGAGGGAGGACATAACTTTTTATTTATTCTAAAAAGAATTACTTTCTTGTTGTATTTATTCAGTGGAGAAAGTAGACAACAGAGAACTCCAAGTTCATGAGGCCTATGTCTTCTATAAACGTGAGACAGTGCCCTGCATCTCTACAGAATCTTGGCGTTTAGTTTGCATGAAGTATTTGCTCCTGAATGAGACCAATTTCTTATTTTAGGACATTTAATGATAAGAGAACATACATTGAATGCAGAAGAATATAGTAACTAATTCTAATCCATGATTACTGTTTACATCCAATTATGGTGGACCCACCTCTCTGATTCAATGTGATTAATAATTATTCCCATGGCCAAAGTTAAACAAAAGGGTGGCACCTCATGAGTGAATTAAACAGGAGGGGCATTTCAGTTATAAAGCTGACATTCACCTTTCATGGATAAGGAGAAAGAGATGACAAAATAGTTTTCTTTGTTTTATTGGAGGGTTTTTGTTTATCTCCTGAAGTCAAAAGCATTCAGAAACTTTTTGCAATGTTCCAGAAAAAGGCCACAACTTTGGTCAAGCTTGTCTAGTTGAAATGGATGACAAAGTAAATAGAAATAAGGTTTTTATCTGTAAAGAATTTTCTTGGCTTGTCACAGTGGCTCATGCCTGTAATCTCAACACTTTGGGATGCTGAGGTGGGAGAGTCACTTGAGCCCTGGAGTTAGAGACCAGCCTGGGGAATATGGCAAACCTTGTCTCTACAAAAAATACAAAAATTAGCCAGGCACAGTAGTGTGTGTCAGTAGTCCCAGCTACTCAGGAGGCTGAGATGGGAGGACTGCTTGAGCCCAGGAGGCTGAGGCTGCAGTGAGCCTTGATTGCACTACTGCACTTCAGCTTGTCTCAGAAAAAAGAAAAAAAAGAAACATTTTTCTCTCTTCTATTCTCACAGCTGCTTCATGCAATAGACAGGGTGGTATTTTCTAGACTTAAGTTTAGGGACCAATTCCACATTCCATGCTAGTGAAGTGGAGCCCTCAGCAGTGGCTCGTTCACACCATGCCAACTTATCTCTAGGAAGAAATACAAGACAAAAGCATTGTCATTAGTAGAAATGAAAATATAGTCCCTTACAGAGCTAACCTGTGAAAAGTTAGTTAGTTCTTGCTAGGTTGAAGCTTGTTAGGTGAAGAGCATCTTTTTTTGTTTGTTTGTTTTCAAAATCAGATGAAATATTCTCTTACTTCTAATAAAGAAAAGTTCATTTATACGTGTCAATCAGTTAGAAGAAAGCCACAGTTCTGGGTGATCAGAAAAAGTTCATACCAAAAGGCTGTCTGCTTTTCCACCTTCTAGGGTTACTTCCAAATTAGAAAGCGCCGCTTCTATTTCATCAACCTCGGACTCGCTTGTAAAATCCTGTGTTTCAGCAGACAATGACAGTTTGCTAATGTGGTACTAAAATGAAAATGGAGGTTTTAGAAATGTTATAAACAGAAATGTTATAAATATAAATGAATCCATTAGCCATTTTTCTCTTTGAGGACTATTCCCTTGGAATACTGAACATCTCCTAAAAGGAGGTCTCCTTTCCGTGTGGGGAAAATGACATTTTAACCTGAATCATTCTGAGGTTCATGGTTAGTCATGTTACAACTGGTTCTTTCTCATCACTGATTGTGCTTACATAGGGAGGAGATAATAATTGCAAGACTAGTGTCTTACATGGGACGTGAGCGTTGTGTGGAGTATGAGGAGCATTTTAAATTAAAAATTTGTTCTGGTCTGAAGAAGAAAGCAAAATAAAAAATGCAGAAAAAAGTTGTTCTCCTTATTTTCAGATATTTCTTCAAAGAAAAAAAAACTAGTATGAAGCATATGAAACTTTAAGCAGAACAAACTTGGTTTGTCTCCTTCCAGAGAAAAGCTACTAAAGTTCTCATACCTGTAGAGCTGCAAAGATCAACATTTCTTCCTCTGTGCAATCAATTTCTTCTAAGAGAATGGCCCACCTGGCTTGTTCATAGAGTTGGTTTATTCGCACAGCATCATACTAGAGACAAAAATAGAGGTGTGTGTGTAATGAGGTATATTTATATCCCACAATACAAAAATTCTGAAACGACTGAGGCTATTCTCTGTTAATCAGATGCAGCAAACTTCAGCTCAGGTAAATGAAAGGAATACTTCTATTGTGCCATATACTCAGGCCTTTTTTTTAAAGTTTTTTTTTATTTTAATTTTTTATTTTTTTGAGACAGGGTCTCACTCTGTCACCTAGGCTGGAGTACAGTGGTGCAATCAAAGCTCACTGCAACGTCCGCCTCCTGGGTTCATGCAATTCTTGTGCCCCAGACTCCCAAGTAGCTGGGACACAGGCGTGTGCCACCGCACCTGGCTAATGTTTGTATTTTTTTGTAGAGACAGGGTTTCGCCATGTTGCCCAGGCTGGTCTCGAACTCCTGTGCTCAAACGATCTACACATCTCAGCCCCAGAAAGTGCTGGGATTACTGGCATGAGCCACTGTGCCTGGCCCTGCAGCCCATTTTACTTCTGAATTCAGAACTAACTTTCAACAAATATTTTCCAGAACTGCTGCTGCTTCTTCACAACCCAACTTTGATTCCATTATTTTCTGTCTCTTTTATTACTACATATTGGTAGTAATAGATAGTAAAAATGGTTTATATGATAAACAGTGTAATAGGTAAACAATATAACAGAAGGGATCCCCATGCTGATCTGCAAGCCCAGTGCAATCCCAAGCAGAATCTGATAGGATTTTTTAAATGAAACTTTATACAAGCTGATTCTTAAGTTGGAAGACACAATGTTCAAATATTGCCAAGAAATTGAAAAAGAATAATGTTGAGTAAAGCACTTGTCATCCCAGACATTAAAACCTATTATAAAGTTACAGTAATTAAAATGGTATGGTACTGGTGTAGTGATTGATAAAGTGTCAATAAAGCCTTATCTAGAAACAGATTTATGTACATATATACATGTAATATAAAATATTAATTTTATATTAAAATATAAAAATGACATTTTATATCAGCAGGAGAAGGAAGAATCCAACACTATAAACAGTGTTGAAAATGCCTAGCCACTTGGAACACAAATTGAAACAAAAAATAACTTTACACTATCCAAAAATATAAATTACAGATGGATTAAATAATTTAAACATATAAAACCACAGTAAGATACTACTTCACATGTACTAGAATGGCTCTTATCTAAAAGACTGGTAATAGCCAGTGCTGGTGAGGCTGTGGAGAAATTGGAACCCTTGGGCACTGCTAGGTGTAAAGTGATGCAACCTGTGTAGAAAAGTTCGGCAGTTCTTTAAAAAGTTAAACGTGGAATATAATCCATCAATCCTATTCCTAGGTGCACACCCAAACAAACTGAAAGTGGCATCCAAACATGTACAACAATGATCACAGCAACAATATTCATAATAGCCAAAAGGTAGAAACAGCCCAGAGGTACATCAACAGCTGAACGGATAAATAAAATGTGCTGTACACATACAATACAATACTATTCAGCCTTGAATGAAATTCTGGCCGGGCACGGTGGCTCACACCTGTAATCCCAGCACTTTGGGAGGCAGAGGTGGGCAGATCACTTGAGGTCAGGAGTTCGAGACCTGCCTGGCCAACATGGTGAAACCCCATCTCTACTAAAAATACAAAAATTAGCTGGGCATGGTGGCAGGCACATGTAATCCCAGCTACTTGGGAGGCTGAGGTGAGAGAATCACTTGAACCTGGGAAGTGGAGGTTGCAGTGAGCCGAGATTGCACCACTGCACTCTAGCCTGGGCAACAAGAGTGAGACTGTCTTGAGGAAAAAAAAAAAAAAAGAAAGGAATGAAATTCTGATATAATGTGAATGAAGCTTGAAGATTTGAAGATACTATGCTAAGTGAAATAAGCCAAATACAAAAAATCAAATACTGGATGACTTCACTTATATGAAGTATCTAGAATAGGCAAATTCATGGAGACAGAAAGTAGAATAGAGGGGCAGAGAGAGAAGGCAATGGAGAATTATTGTTTAATGGGTACAGACTTTCCTTTTGGGATGATAAAGTTTTGAAAATGGACAGTGGCCCAACCTGGGCAACGTAGCAAGACTCTTGTCTCTATTTTTTTAAAAAAGTGGCTCTTGCCTATAGTCCCAGCTACTTGGGAAGTTGAGGCAGGAGGATTTCCTGAGGCCAAGAATTCAAGACCACCCGAGGCAACGTGATGAGTCCCTGTTTCTACCAAAAAAAAAAAATTATCCAGGCATGCTGGCATGCACCTGTTCCAGCTACTCAGGAGGCTGAGGTGGGAGGATTGCTTGAGCCCAGGAGTTTGAGGCTGCAGGGAGCTATGATCACAGCCTGGGTGACAGAGACAGACTCTATCTCAAAAAAAAAAAAAAAAAAGAGAAAATGGATAGTGGTAATAGTTGCACAACACTGTGAATATACTTAATGCTACTGAATTGTACATCTAAAAATGGTTAAAATGATAAATATTATGTATGTTTTACAATAAAAATCCCAAATGTATACATGAATATTCATGGCAGTATTATTCATAATAGTCAAACAGTGAAAACAATCCGAATGTTCATTGATTGATGAATGAATATAGCATACATAAACAAGGAAATATTAGCATTAAAAAGATATAAAATATGATACATGATACAATAGGAATGAGTGCATGAATTCTGAAAATAATATGCTAAGTGAAAAAAATTATTCATAAAGTACCACATTTTGTGTAATTCCACTTATAGGAAGTTTCCAGAATAGGCAAATCCACAGAGACAGAAAACAGACTGATGATTGCCCAGGGCTGCGAGGGTAGGAGGGAACCGGGGAGTGATCGCTAATGGGTGTGGAGTTTCTTACTGCAGTGATGAAAATGTTCTGAAATTAGATGGTGGTTAATGGTTGCACAACTCTGTGAATATACTAGAAACCACTGAGTTGTACATATTAAACAGGTAAATGTATGGCATGTAAATTACATCTCAAAAAGCTATTATAAAACAGCTAAACAGAAAAACCATGACTATGATTAGATGGACACATGAGGGAGTCCTTTCTGTAGTCTTTAAGTGGGGAAGTCTATTCTAAGCAAGACAAGAGGTCTAAAAGTTATGATGCATAAGGCTGACTTGACAACCTAAAATTAAACATTTTTAATGGTAAAAAATATCCTAAAGAAGGTTACAAATTTATAAAATATAGGAAACAGATTAAAAAAAATTTGAATAATTTAAAAAATTTGTAATAAATATAAAAAATGATGTCCATCATATACAAAGTACTCCCATAAATCATATGAAAAGTATAAATAATTCAATAGAGTTTGTGGCAAATATATAAACAGGCAATTCACAGAAGAAAGCAAAATGGCCATAAAAACGTTGGAAAAGATGCTTAATCTCACTAATTACTAGAGAATTCAAACAAGATGACCTAATTTCCATTTTCCTATCACATCTACCTACATTACAAATACTGATAATGTTTGATGTTGGTGAGGATGTAGGGATATCAGCCCTTTCACAGATGCTCTTAGTGGAAAGGTAATTTGGTGATATAAAGCTTTTAGTATCATTTTGCCCTTTGATAAGCACATCCAGTGTTACTGTTCCAAAGAAATGCAAGCACTTGTGAGATACTTTTACAAGAATGTTCAGCACATTTAGGTCCTGATAAACTACAGTTTAGCCTTGATTATTTTTCAGTGGTTAAAAAAAGTGAGTCTGACTTATTTATACTGACATGAAAGATAGCCATGATATGAAGTAAAAAGAAGCAAGCTACAGGGCAAACAAATGATCCTACTTATCTAGGGAACGCAAAGTCTTGAAAATCTATTCAAAAATATGTTTGTAAAC
Source organism: Hylobates moloch (assembly GCF_009828535.3). NCBI lineage: Eukaryota > Metazoa > Chordata > Mammalia > Primates > Hylobatidae > Hylobates > Hylobates moloch. Next base: position 55,131,158 of record NW_026652296.1, on the reverse strand, counting down.
ATGTCTAAAAAGTCTGCAAGGATGGTTGGTCATGAAGCTGTTAACTGTGGCTGCCTCTTAGGAGAATGGTCATGATACAGAACTGTTTTCCATTTTTACTCTAAATTTCTTTCTTATTATGTTTGTTTGTTTATTTATTTTTGAGATGGAGTCTTGCTCTGTTGCCCAGGCTGGAGTGCAATGGTGCGATCTTAGCTCACTGCAACCTCTGCCTCCCAGGTTCAAGTGATTCTCCTGCCTCAGCTTCCCGAGTAGCTGGGATTACAGGCGCCCGCCTCCATGCTCTGCTAATTTTTTTTTTCTTGTTTTTGAGACGGAGTCTTGCTCTGTTGCCCAGGCTGGAGTGCAGTGGTGCAATCTCGGCTCACTGCAAACTCCGCCTCCCGGGTTCACGCCATTCTCCTGCCTCAGCCTCTCCGAGTAGCTGGGACTACAGGCACCCGCCACCACGCCCGGCTAATTTTTTGTATTTTTAGTAGAGACGGGGTTTCACCGTGGTCTTGATCTCCTGACCTCGTATCCGCCCGCCTTGGCCTCCCAAAGTGCTGGGATTATAAGCGTGAGCCACCGCGCCCGGCCTGCTAATTTTTTTTGTATTTTTAGTAGAGACAGGATTTCACCATGCTAGCAAGGCTGGTCTCAAACTCCCGGCCTCAGGCAATCCACCCACCTCAGCCTCCCAAAGTGCTGGGATTACAGGCGTGAGCCACTGTGCTCACCCTATGTTGGAGTTTTAAAAAATTAATTTAATTGTGGTAAAATATATGTAACATAATATTTACCATCTTAACCACCCCCACCCCCACAACTGTTTTTTAGAGGCAGGGTTTCACCCTGTCGTGCAGGGTGTAGTGCAGTGGTGCAATCATAGCTCACTGCAGCCTCGAACTCCTGGGCTCCAGCAATGCTCCTGCCTCAGCCTCCCTAGTAGCTGGGAGTTTCCTCTCTGGAGGCCTGTTCCCATTTCTCCAGAGACAATGCTGCATCACAAGGTTCCAGATCTTTCACAGGTCATTAACAGGCATCCTATAGGACTTCCCCCCAACACCCCACCCCAAGAACTCTTCCAGTGGGTTCTCCAGTGACTTAGAAACACATTTTTTCCTTGGTGGGGTTGGCTACTCATACGCTCTCCTTGGCCCTTTTCTTTGCTTAATTGAAAATAGAGATGGGCACGGTGGCTCACGCCTGTAATCCCAGCACTTTGGGAGGCTGAGACGGGAGGATCTCTTGAGGTCAGTAGTTCGGGACCAGCCTGGCCAACATGGTGAAACCCCATCTCTACTAAAAATACAAAAATTAGCTGGGCGTGGTGGTGCGTGCCTGTAGTCCCAGCTACTCGGGCGGCTGAGACAGGAGAATCGCTTGAACCTGGGAGGCAGAGGTTGCAGTGAGCCAAGATCATGCCACTGCATTCCAGCCTGGGCAACAGAGTGAAACTGTGTCTCAAAAAAAAAAAAAAAAAAAAAAAGAAAAGAAAATAGTAGAAACCTCAAGCTGGAACCACATGGGTTCTACTACCTCTCCACTCCTTGAATCCCTGTTTCTCCCTGTCTAGTCAGTTCAGTAAACCCTCCATCCACCCTCGTCCGTCATTCCAACAACCAACAATAAAAGCAAATAACAAAACCTACTTATCATAGTTTTCCTGCTCTTTCTTAAGAAGGGGTTACTATTTAGATCTAATTACTTAAGATTCTCTATTGGCCCAGGAGCAGCTTTCAGTATCCTCCAGGCCTCTTATTAAAACAGATGTGCTTTTCCTGTACTGAACACTAAAATACTATGAACTGTCAGAGTTCTAAAATGTGTGTTTTTTTAATTCACAAATATTGAACACATTTAAAAAGGGGCAAAAGAGTATATGATAAATGAATTCATTATGAATGAATTTGAAAGGGACAAAAGAGTGTTCAATAAAAAGTTAGTCCCCCTCTCTACCTTGTCCCCTGGAAATGGTTGCTTCTCTATGGGCTGTTTTGCATCTTTTAATAATACACCTGGAGTCTGTTTCATATCAAAAAAGAGCTGATTCATTCTTTTTAAAAACAATATGGTATGAATGTATCATAATGTATTTAACCAATTCTCTAGCTATGGACATTTAGGTGGTTTCCAATCTTTTCCTAAAACAATATAATAACCGCCCTTGTATACCTACATGTCAGTTTGCATGTGTGAGTATAACTGTGCTATAAACACCTAGGAGGGGATTTGCTGAATCAAAGCTATGTAGAACTGTAATTCTGATACTGCCAAATTGCCCTCCATAGACTAATTTGTACTTTGACCTACAAGCAGCCTATGAGAGAGCCCATTTCCTGACACTCCTGCCAAGATAGTATGTGAAACTTTTTGATCTTTGCTACTGTAAAGCATCATAGTTCCTTTTCTATGAACTATATATTTACATCCTTTGCTCATTAGTCTACTGGGTTGTTGGTCTTCTTATTATTGATTTTTAGGAGCTCTTTACATATTAGAGAAATTCATCTTTTGTTTGTAGTGTGTGTTGTAAAGACTTTTACTTTGTTATAGTTTTTTTTTTTGCCAGGTGTAACATTTTCATTTTTTATTAAAATGTACCAATCTTTTCTGGATTTTTCATTTTTTGAGTCTATTATTATTATTATTTTATTTATTTATTTTTTGAGACAGAGTTTTGCTCTCATTGCCCAGGCTGTAGTGCAATGGCGTGATCTCGGCTCACTGCAACCTCTGCCTCCCGGGTTCAAGTGATTCTCCTGCCTCGGTCTCCCAAGTAGCTGGGATTATAGGCACATGCCCCCATGCCTGGCTAATTTTTGTATTTTTAGTAGAGATGGGGTTTCACCGTGTTGGCCAGGCTGGTCTCGAACTTCTAACCTCAGGTGATCCACCCGCCTCAGCCTCCCAAAGTACTGTGATTACAGGCATGAGCCCCTGCGCCTGGCTGAGTCTATTATTTTTGAAATGTTGAATTCTAGCATTTTACATATCTGAGATTTTAATCAGCACCTGTTACTAAGGACCTGTGGCCAGTATGAATCCCTCTGAAAGCCAGAGAAGCTCCCTAGTCCTCACTGTAGATTTTAGTTTCTACTTGTAGGGTGCCTTGTAAATTTGCAGTGGCTTATGGGTGCTCTTTCCTCTTCTTAGATTTGATTATAGCTGCCACGAGAACACAAATTACATCTTAAATGTCTGTATCCCCCCATATTTATGCAGCACAGAGTAGGAGTCTTAAACTTGATATTATCTATAGCATTCATAATTTTAAGAGAGGGGGAAGGGAATACTGCCATGAGTACTAAAGTGGTTGAGGATCACAGTGTCCTCCAAAGCCATGTCCCGCTATCCTGAGTCTTCCTGTCACCTGCGGGTTGACAGTTTCTGTGTGGCTGTTAGATTCAAATAGGTTTCACTTTTTAGGCTATGAAGAGGGAGGTCCTCACCAATTAAGCAAGCAGAGGCTGGAGGCCAAAGAGCCAGAGACAACAGCCCTTGTGACCGTCAGCTTCAGTGTCCTTGTCCCCTTCTGGAGTACGATTCGTTTGATTTCTTCCACTTTTTAGACAAATACATGTTTAACCCCGCTCCTTTATATACCAGTGATCTGCCATTATCTGGCTTATTTGACTGTGAAGTCACTTACATGTTCCTGTTTTTTAGGGGGCAGATGACTCAGCTGCATTCTTTTTAGCTCAAGCTTAGTTCTGAAGCAGGGGATTGAATGGGGGAGTCTCTTGGCAAAGAAACTCCTGGAAGGGTCCCCAAGGACCCTATGAGTCCTTGGGCTGAGTGATCCTATCATCCATCAGGTGCCTGAACTGGGAAAGCCTGACTCACAGCATGTGGGGTGAGGGGCAAAGAAAGTACCAGATGTGGTCTCTGTCTCCAAGGACTTGGTGGTCTATCTGTAGAAAAAAATCCATAGATATGGTATGATTTGAGGCGTGAGAACTAAAATTGTACAGCACTCAGCTGTGGCTCAGAGAAGTCAAAGGCCCATGTGACCAAGAGTAGAGAAAAGCTCCTTTCTGGAAAGAGTGGAACCTGAATGTGGTCTCAGAGCAGGGTTCTGATACTGGGGTTCTCGGACTTGGAAGTTTGATTATCAGGTGGTCCATAAGCTCGTATGAGGAAACACAACCTCTCCAATTGCACCGACTTCTAATGGAAATTTAGCATTTCCTCTCAGGATGAGTGTGAGCCATAAACCACAGCATTGCAGAGTACTTGTCACTCTGTGGTCACCAGAATCAAGATTTTTTTTCCTTCTGTATGCCAGTTGTTGCTGCTGTCTTCAAGCAATGCTCACCCACATCACTACTTTGAAATTATGGTAGTTATCAGAACTACCACCAGATCTTCTTTATTCAATTAACTAAAAATATATTACTATATACATTTTCAGAAAGTGTTTGGCCACTACAGTTTAATATAACTGTTTCATTTTGTAGTCCTATGTACTTTAACTTATTAATTTGAAAACATTATTTTAATATACAACAGTTTTGAGTTCACAGTACCCAGCTTAGTTCTTGGCCTACAGTAGTTGCTCAATAAATAAACACATAAACAAACAACAGATGGGGCACAGATTTGAATAGATAAGATGGGACCAAATTACTGACTTAGTAATTGGAAAATGCATGGGCATATTTTATTTATGTGTTATCTATTTTCAGAAAAAAATGTAAGGCAACTTATTAGAACAGATGGCATACAACAAGATGGCTTAAATTAAGAGTTAGGCAAGGAAACGCTAAAGTTGAGTCATGAATGAGGCTTAAAAATAAAATCACAAAAAAGTATGGATTTGGTTTTAGCAGGCAATGCAAAAACAAAAACAAAAGCAAAAAACCTGGACGGTTGCATAATTCACAGTACAGTTAAAAAAAAAAAAAAAGCCAAGCCAATTGTGTAGGAGAAGCAGTACAGTAATTTCTTCTGGAGATTTTATCGAAGAAAAGCCAAAATTTGCCCTTTTGCCGTGATTCACTTATGCATTCCAAACACAAGCTTGGTCCACAGGATAAAAATCAAGGACTGAGCAGGAACCTCTCCTTAGAAATGACAAGGGACAAGGTTTGTTTTGAAGATGCCATTTGGGGAAACAGTGGAAGCTGAGGTGAGCCTTTGCAGACCAGACCTAAAGTCAGGACCAAGGAGAAGACAGTGCCTCTTACAAGAGGTGGAAACGCTGCTGTAGATGAGAAAGGGTCTGTACAGAAAGGCTGACCAAGGCAAGCTCCTCCAAGTGTCTGGCAGTAAATGGAAAAGAGCAACAAGCACAAAACAGTGATGAGAGCATGCGAAACGGTGACCCTGCGCACTCAGAGGACCAGTCATCCAGTTTATATCATCGACACTGGGCCATTGTACTGCTGACTCTCAGCTCTTCAAATGGGCTCATCAGGAGCAAGGAAGAGGCAGAAGTTCAAAGGACTTATCATTAGTTATTCTAATAGACTTCAGGGGGAGATATGCAGTGAAAATAGGATTGGCGACCACCTGGGTGACCAGGTGAGAAAAAGGGATTACATAGATGATCCGTTTCCCTCAATTCCAAAGAGTAAGCAAGCACTGGAGTGCGGAGTCCTGTGTGTGCCATCATGTGGTCCTAGCTTGTTCATGGGAACCTGCCTTTAAACCTGACCTCTGACGACTCCTTTCCTTCCTCAGCATTAAGAACTCCAGCTCCGGCTGGATGCAGTGGCTCATGCCTGTAATCCCAGCACTTTGGGAGGCCGAGGCAGGAGGATCATGAGGTCAGTAGTTCAAGACCAACTTGGCCAATATAGTGAAACCCTGTCTTTACTAAAAATACAAAAATTAGCTGGGCATGGTTGCATGAGCCTATAGTTCCAGTTACTCGGGAGGCTGAGGCAAAAGAATCACTTGAACCCAGGAGGTGGAGGTTGCAGTGAGCCGAGATCGTGCCACTGCACTCCAGTCTGGGTGACAGAGCAAGACTCTGTCTCAATTAAAAAAAAAAGAACTCCAGCTCTGTGAGCTGCTCTCATCTTGTTTGACCATTCCTGCGAATGGAGGGGGGCAGTGCATGCTACGCTAGGCACAAAGATCCCTAGAGACTCCGGCTAATTCAGTAGCAGCTTACTGTGCTCAGTAGAAACCAAAGGATAAAAATTCAGAGACGGAGGTCCATATATCAGTCTCACCCTGCAGGGCAAAACAGGCGATCACACAAATAAATTCATCCTCATTTTCATAATCAAATGCCTCAATTTTATCCTTTCATGCATTCATATTAAAAAGAGAAAAACAAAAGAGAAAAAGTTGCTTACTTTAGGATTCAAGTCGAAGAAAGAGTAGTATTTAAATCGTAACAGCAGCTGCTCATCCTCTTGGATGCCTTGTTCCATAAGGGAGCGCGAGGAGTCTAGCCAACTAGAAACAGCTTGAGTTTTAGAAGCCAGTCAATTTTACATGTATATCCATTATAATCTTATGTCATATATTATATATACATATACATATCCTTGAACAAAATCAGGGTATGTAATACACATAGAGTATCCCTAATTTGAAAATCTGAAATGCTCCAAAATCTGACACTTTCTGAGCACTGACCTGATGCTCAAAGGAAATACTCACTGAAGCATTTTTGTTTTGTTTTGTTTTGTTTTGTTTTGTTTTTGAGCCAGAGTCTTGCTCTGTCACCCAGGCTGGAGTGTAGTGGTGCAGTCTCGGCTCACTGCAGCCTCTGCCTCCCAGGTTGAAGCGATTCTTCTGCCTCAGCCTCATGAGTAGCTGGGACTACAGGTGCATGCCACCATGCCTGGCTAAATTTTGTATTTTCAGTAGAGAGGGGATTTCGCCATGTTGGCCAGGCTAGTCTCGAACTCCTGACCTCAGGTGATCTGCCTGCCTCGGCCTCCCACTGTGCTGGGATTACAGGTGTGAGCCACTGCGCTTGGTCTTGCTGAAGCATTTTGAATTTCAGAATTTTGGATTAGGGATGCTCAACTGGTGAGTACAATGCAAATATCCCCAAACCTGAAAAAGTGTAAAAAACAAATTCTGAAATCCAAAACACTTCTGGTCTCAAGCATTTTGGATAAGGGATACTCAACCTGTATAACAAAAAACCAGTAAGCACATAATAATAGCTTATATTTGCATTTTATCTTATAGTCTTCAAAGTGCTTTGGAGATTTTTTTCTCATGGATACTCTAAGGTAATCCAATGAAGGGGCCAGGGAAGTTCTTATTATCTCAGCTTTGTAGACAGACAGACAGTCTGAGTGACATTAGATCATCCTTAAAGCTTACAGGCCGGGTGGGGGGGCTCATACCGGTAATTCCAGCACCTTGGGAGGCCAAGGCGGGCGAATCACCTGAGGTCAGGAGTTTGAGACCAGCCTGGGCAACATGGTGAAACCCTGTCTCTACTAAAAATGCAACAATTAGCCAGGTGTTGTGGCACATGCCTGTAATCTCAGCTACTTGGGAGGCTGAGGCAGGCAGGAAAATTGCTTGAACCCGGGAGGTGGAGGTTGCACTGAGCCAAGATCATGCCATTGCACTCCAGCCTAGGCAACAGAGACTCTGTCTCAAAAAAAAAAAAAAAGTCACAGGCTTGGTTATGGGGCCAGTTTGAGAGTCCGTATGTCCTGACTGCCTGCACCACTTCTCCTTTTACCAGATGGTTTGCCCCAATGCCAGCTCTGTATTACTGTCTAGAACTTTCTGCAATGAGGGAAATATTCATATCTATGCTGTCTGATGCATTAGCCCCAGCTGAATGTGGCTGTTAGTGCCACATTTTAATTTTAATTAATTTAAAATCTAGTCCACATTTAGATACCCACATGGGGCTAGGGGTTCCTGTACAATACATAGTAGAGCTCTAGAGTTGAGAAATAAAAACTGGGGAAAGACGATGACCGACACGAAATCACCGTCCTAAAGGAGTTGACAGTCTGCTGGGGGAGACCAAGCCTCCTAATAAAGGGACAATGTGATGTTGGAGTGAGCAAAGCGTCAGGACAGAGCTACAAGGAGGGTGCCGATCTTGAAGGTAATACTTGAACAGGAGACAGCATGTGGTTGGGACTTAAAGGACAGGTAGGGACTGACCAGTTGGTAAAGGGGAATGGTCCTGGAGGTGAGGCAGTGACAGAAAGAGTGAGTGTGCACCTGAGCAGCATGGGGCCATGGGAGCACGGGAGGACACGGAGACACCTGCTGGGGCTAGATCTTCCAGGGAGTTGAATGCTGCTGACAAGTTTGACTTTATCTGGTAGGCAATGGGGAACAACAGAAATGGTAGTTTCAGAAATAGTTTGGGTATATTTTCTGAGACCATTTCAAACAGAGCTCAAGGAACTTGCTCATTAGAATGCCTAAAGAGAAGAGCGACGGCTGGGCGCAGTGGCTCATGCCAGTAATCCCAGCACTCTGGGAGGCCGAGGAGGGCAGATTACCTGAGGTCGGGAGTTCGAGACCAGCCTGACCAACATGGAGAAACCCAATCTGTACTAAAAAAATACAAATTTAGCCGGCCATGGTGGTGCATGCCTGTAGTCCCAGATACTCGGAAAGCTGAGGCAGGAGAATTGCTTGAACCCGGGGGGGCAGAGGTTGTGGTGAGTTGAGATTGCACCATTGCACTCCAGCCTGGGCAACAAGAGCAAAACTCCATCTCAAAAAAAAAAAAAAAAAAAAAAAGGAAGAGTGACATTCTACAAAAGACAATGTAAGCCTGGTGGGTCACCTTGGATTTCCCGCGCTGGCCCACGGGGACCAACACACTTATTAACTACCCTACATCCCATAAAATATACTTTGCATATCTGTAGTGGCAAAGAATTAGTATTCACAAATAGTAAATCTATTGAGTTACCCAAACTTGTAAATTTAGGCACACTTTAAATACACTGAAATGACCAAAGGCTGAATTTTTCCCCTGTGTTGCTAAAATCAGCACTAACTTTTGCAAATAAAGTACAATCCCTATGCCTACCAACTTGAAAATTACTGTGTTGGCACTAGCTCAGGGAGAAGTAAAACGAGCCGTGTCCTTACCCTGCATTGAGCTTGGCTTTGTCAACCAGAGACCGAGGCTGGTACATATCCGCAAGTGCCTCTGGGGACTGGGGGGGTTGGCTGAATGCAAGGATGCTGCAGTTTTGTTCCGTCAAAGGGCTGTCACTGAACCAAGTCATGGTGGATGACGCTGGTGTTCCACTGATGGGGTCATATATAGGGGTCATGGTTTTACTGTATAAACCAGGACTTACTGCAAGGCAAGGCAAGTGGAGCAAGAACTATGATATGAGAATCCAGGGACAGAAATCTTCAGGAAAATATTAACATTACTTACACTAAAATGAGTTTTTACTTTAAATTTGGCACCATTTAAAATAAGTCAAGCTGGGCACTGTGGCCCACGTCTATAATCCTAGCTACTTGGGAGGCTGCGGTCGGAGGATTGCTTGATCCTAGGAGTTTGAGACCAGCCAGGGCAACATAGCAAGACTTCGTCTCAAAAAACAAACAAACTCCCAAAAATAATATGGATCATGATGGTAGAGAAGTTAGTAATACACAGGTAATGGTCTTCTCTGTAAATTCAGCTCCTCAAAAGCCTTGGAACTCAAATATATAAAAGCCTCCAAAAATCAACACAGATAGGTGTTGGGGACCACCTCTTTTCTTTCTTTCTTTTTTTTTTTTTGAGATGGAGTCTCACTCTGTCGCCCAGGCTGGAGTGCTGTGGCGTGATCCCGGCTCACTGCAACCTCCACCTCCTGGGTTCAAGTGATTCTCCTGTCTCAGCCTCCTGAGTAGCTAGGATTACAGGCACCCGCCACCACACCCGGCTAATGGAGACCACCTCTTTTCTAATAATTCAAAGTTTTCCTATTTCAGTAGGAGTCTTGGTACTATTAGAGAACTGGAGACCTCATAGAATGCATATACCCAATATGTTTCAGATAGCCCCTTAAACAAATAGCAGGACTTGCCAATTTTAAGAATCCAGTAGGCTGATGATTTATAAATCAGCTGGCTCTAATTTGTACCATTTGTTCTTTTCATTGGAATATACTATGCAAGAAAACCCTCGATCTTGGCCGGGTGTGGTGGCTTACGCCTGCAATCCCAGCATTTTGGGTGGCTGAGGCTGGCAGATCACTTGAGGCCAGGAGTTTGAGACCAGCCTGGCCAACATGGCAAAACCCTGTCTCTACTAAAAATATAAAAATTAGCCAAGTGTGATGGCGCACACCTGTAATTCCAGCTACTCAGGAGGCTGAGGCACGAGAATCGCTTGAGCCCAGGAGGCAGAGGCTGCAATGAGCCGAGATTGTGCCACTGCACTCCAGCTTGGGTGACAGAGCGAGACTCCGTCTAAACAAAACAAAACAAACAAAAAATGAAGAAAGAAAGCCCTCAATCCTGCAAGCAAGCTAGAGATTTGATTGTTTTGATATAAAAAGAAAAGGATGCTTCTTCTCCAGAATTTTCACCTGCCGTCCTCTTGCATGCCCCATAGAAAATTGAATTCAGGAAAGAATCACACAATGATAGAATCATGAAGAGAGAAGTGTATTTGAGTGGTTTAACTTGACTTTTTTCTTTTCTTTTCTTTTCTTTTTTTTTGAGACAGGGTCTTGCTCTGTCACCCAGGCTGAGTGCAGTGGCACCATCTTGGCTCACTGCAACTTCTGCCCTCAGGGCTCAAGCAATCCTTTCATCTCAGCCTTCTGAGTAGCTGGGACCACAAGCATGCACCACCATGCCCAGGTTATTTGTTTATTTATTTTTGTATTTTTAATAGCGATGGGGTCTCACCATGTTGCCCAGGCTGGTCTCGAACTTCTGAGCTCATTGATCCACTGATCTCATTGATCCATGATTTGAGCTCATTGATCCACCTTTTTTCTAAATATCACTCTTTTGTCCCAAATTTGTGGTCAGTGGTACTAAAATTTTGCATTCATCGGCAACATCAGATATACAATTCAAATAATGAGTTATTAAACATGCTTGATGAAAAAAAGTCTGAAACACATTTTTGTTAATTCTAAACTTAACTAGATAGCCTTTCCTCATCACATCAGTTCTGCAATTTTTTTCTCCTTTGTTTGGTGGGGGCGGGAGGACAGATATATTTCTGTCTTGAGTTTTACTGTACATTCCAACAACAAAACACCTGTCACAAATCTTACCTGATGAACCTGAAGCTGTTGGAGAACTCTCCAGGTTTAGAATATCTTCAATTATGGGTTCCTTATTATTTTTGTCTTTCTTCTTCTTCTTCTTAAAATAGTCACCAGAAGGCTTTAACAAGGAAAGCTCTTCTGATCTTCTAATATCTAGAAATAAATTTTTTTTAAAAAATGAAGAAAAAGAAAAAGTAAAAAGAAAAATCCTTCTAAGACTCAGAGTCATTTTGTGCATTTGAAATCATTTCTCAGGAAATTTCTGAAAAGTAAATGGGACTAAACTGCATCCCTTTTGAAGAAATAGAAGAGAAAAGGGGAACAGAGACCTCCAAAGTAGGTGGGGGGAGAAAACAGTGGAGGGAGATTCAGTCTAGTGAAATTTCGAGTTAGAAAAATTATTATAAAAATATTTCAAATGTATCTAAAGCAAAGGGAATGGTATAATGTCCCCTTTGTGTGCTTTCCAGCTTCAGTCATTATTAGCACTATGCTATTCTTGTTACCTATTTACCACCAACTTTACCTCCCTCTCCCCTTCCTTCCTGATATGGTTTGGATGTGTCTCCACCCAAATCTCATCTTGAATTCCCATGTTGTGGGAGGGGCCCAGTGGGAGGTAATTGAATCATGGGGGCGGGTCTTTCCTGTGCTGTTCTCATGATAGTGAATAAGTCTCACGAGATCTGATGGTTTTATAAGGAGTTTCCCTGCACAACCTCTCTCTTTGCCTGCTGCCATCCATGTAAGACGTGACTTGCTCCTCCTTGCCTTCTGCTATGATTGTTAGGCCTCCCCAGCCATGTGGAACTGTAAGTCCATTAAACCTCTTTGTTTTGTAAATTGCCCAGTCTCAGGTATGTCTTTATCAGCAGCATGAAAACGAACTAATAGACTTCCCTTCCTTGCTCCCCTTCCCTTTCCTTTTTCCAGTTTTTTAAACAACCAACAAAGGTACTGCTTCCTTTTTTCTTTATAGACCACAGATCTTGAAAGTCTTTCTTTTACACATTGCCCATCAGCTCATTTTATCCCTGTGGCGATGCCCTCATGCCCTGCCCATTTCTTCTTGGTCCTCACCATTTCAGCACACCTGGCTTCTGGTGGAATCTAGACCATGAGTCTCTCTGCCAGAGGCTTTGCTCTGATGGCTCGCCAGGGTCTGCACTGCAACAGCTCACATATTCAGGGAATTAACGCTCCCCAAGAGCGACCTTCAGTGACAGTCCAGGGTGCTGCATAAACATCCTTACCCTGAGGCTGTGTCTACACTGTCTCCCAGAGGTCACCAGCTGCTGAAGTGTAACCTGATTGGTGACACTCTTCTCTTTTCAGTCTTACTTCCCTGTCCCCAACAGTATTTCCTGGCATCACCTCCCAAATAAACTATTTGTACTTGAATCCTTATCTCAGGGTCTTCTTCTGGGAACTGAAACTACGATAATCTCCATTTCTCCCATTAATCAAATATGTTTATAATTGCTGATCAGAATTGCTGATAACCTTTAACTACACTAGTGGCTATCATTCCAGGTAAAAACCAATTAATTTGGACTTTCAGTCTCTGAGCAGCTTTGTTGAAGCTAAGTGCACTGATTACATTAAGTACTCTCATCATTTTGTTCATATACTGCTCAGTGCTGAGACTGAGCCTAGCAGTTTAGCTTGACTCACCCCAGCAGCCAAGGATTGTCAGGTTGCAACACACCTGTGACCATTCCAAATGCATAATTTATACACAAACCCGGTCATGAATAAAAAATTTCACTGTGAGCACTAAAAGCAAAACAATGAAACAGAAACACCTGTATCTTCAAGGTCAAGATTTGTGTCTTTTCTGTTCTTCAAGGGAAAAACCAAAAAACTACTGCATTTGATTTCACTTCAATTGATAAGATATAAAATACAATGATTAGAAATGCCAGGCTGAGCCTTTAAAACTATTACAAAGAGATAATCAGGAAAAGAGAATATCTGACTGCTTCTGTTTACTTGAAAGCTTTATGTTTTTGGTCTCAGCTGTGATGTGTACTTCCAGTCTACTGTGGTGTATGCAATATACTATTTTATGTAATCATTTACTTTGCTTTCAAATCTTCATTAGAATATTACCAAAAACACAAGGTGTCCTCATGCTTGCCATTTGCACACCAGGGACAAGACTGCGACTTACATTTTGTAATGAAAGTTTCCATTCATTTGTTCACTCAACAGTTATTGTGTGCCAGGCATTGTGACTGGAGTGAGGAATGCAGAGATGCTCAGGAAACGGTTTCTGCCCTCACCCTACTTCATATACCATACCAGCCCCCACTGCCCAACCCTGGCATTCCCAATCCTGCTCATACTTTTTCTCTTTTTTGGGGGTACTATCCATCCCATTTTAACCTCTTATATTCTTTTTTAACTTGTTAAATTTATATTTTAAAATTTGTTACATTTACATTTATTGGTTAGTGTCTGCCTCCGCCTGCTAAAATGCAAGCTCCAGGTGGCAGGGATTTTAGCTCTGTATTGCTACTATATTCCTAGCACTCACCACAATGCCTGGGACACAGTAGGTGCTCAATAAATATTTGCTGAATGAGTGAACAGTTTATGGTTTAATGGGAAAAATAGATTAGTCACTATATATCACTATATATTATCTATTCTGGGTTCAAATGTTGATTTTTGGTTTTGGAACCAATGAATACGCCTATAATACTTTCGAAAATTATAAAATGAGAATACCTTCATGGGGTGTTTCCTTCCCTTTGTGGAGTTTTATAAAGAAAAATTGGTTTGGGTAGTGTTGTCTTTATGACTGTTAAATTATAGGATACCAAATCTATAAATAATTAGGTTTAAATTCACAATTAAGTGCACTTTTCTGCTTAATCACTTCACAAGTGATTTTCGTGGGCAGAGTTATTTACCTGAGCCAGGTCTTAAGCAATTAAGACTTTGGAACACCATTATCCCAAAAACAATAAAAACACGTAGCTCTATGGTGATTAAGCATTTAATACAACTCTTTTTAAATCTTAAATACTATACAATAATGTTTGAGTATAGCTTGGATCAATAAATTTGGGGGGGCAATCTTAATGGTTTTCTTGTCTATTAACAAATCTCTTTTGGAATAGTTTTAAGTTTTGTGGAGATGCACCTGATTTATGCCAATACTGTTCCACTTGGCTTAACTCCACTTAAATGGCTGCAATACCCAGAAGGGCTTAAACATGTGCTTCCTAATAGGTGAGTGTTCTGTAGCCAATTGCTTGAAGTAGGCAGAATGCACACACAATTTTCCTGTCTACCTTTGCAAGAGTCTACAGGGCACAGGGGCCCTTCCTGGTTACTTACTCAGGGTTTTGCAGATATCACTGACAGCTTTAAAAACCACAGCTGAGAAGCTGACTCGCAACCTCACCATCTTCAAATTCGGCAGGCGAAGGCGCAGCATTTTATGCTGAGGGGTGAAGAGAAGCTTTGCATCTGCCTGGACCCCATATTTGTCCAGGGTCCAGTGGGTTTTCAGAAGCCAGCAATGCTTCTGTTCCCACCAAAGAGCAAAGTCTGACCAGTCTTGGGATATGTCTGCAAAAATGAAAGCACAATTAAGTAAAATGAGAGAGGGCCCAGCTTGGAGGGTCCTGGAGCTGCAGAGTCAATTTCATTATGTGCGAAAATGGAAACCAACAACTGATCTCCAGCTCCCCATGGCCTTTTACAATTCAAGGCTCAACAACTTTTGGCTTCTTTCCAAAGTCTCCAGGGATAAAATAGGGACTGGGATAGCACTAGGAGAAATACCTAATGTAGATGACAGGGTTGATGGGACAGCAAACCATCATGGCACATGTATACGTATATAACACACCTGCATGTTCTGCACATGTGTCCCAGAACTTAAAGTAAAATAAAAAACATTAAAAAAATTAAGTCAAATACAAAAATTTAAAGATAAAATAATTAAAAAAGAAAAAGAAAAAAATAATAGGGTCGGGTGCTGTAGCTCACGCCTGTAATCTCAGCACTTTCGGAGGCTGATGCAAGCAATCACCTGAGGTCAGGAGTTCGAGACCAGCCTGGCCTACATGGCAACACCCTGTCTCTACTAAAAATACAAAAATTAGCCAGGTGTGGTGGTGGGCACCTGTTAATCCCAGCTACTCCAGAGGCTGAGGCAGGAGAATCAGTTGAACCCAGGAGGTGGAGATTGTAATGAGCCGAGGTCGCACCATTACGTTACAGCCTGGGCAACAAGAGCAACACTCCATCTCAAAAAAAAAAAAAAAAGAAAAAGAAAAATAGGGACTAAACCTTACCATCATTTACATTTAGATACTGTGGAGGAAAAGAAACATAAAAATGTGTTCACAATGAATGCTAAAGTTCTCTTCGCTAAAATCTCCCTGTGCCATGGCCCTTTCTGAGAAAGCATCTGATTTTGTTTAATCAAGATTATTTCTCTTATAGAAATGTATCCTTATACCACTGTGTCACAAGGGAGTAGCAATAGCCTCAAATCAAAGTCCACACAGAAGTACTGTACAACTGACATTTCATTCTTCTCAGTAATGTCCAACTCTTTATCAGTACCACCATATCCAAAGTGTCTAAATTGAAGTCAGAGTTAAAATATTTTCTCCCTCTCAATGTTAGCACCAATGTCAATCTTTCCCCTCCTTTAACGTTGGCATTAAAATAGAGTCTTAGCATTAGGAGATACACCTAGTGCTAAATGACGAGTTAATGGGTGCGGCACACCAACATGGCACATGGATACATATGTAACAAACCTGCACATTGTGCACATGTTCCCTAAAACTTAAAGTACAATAAAAAAAAGAAAAAAAATAGAATCTTTACCCTTCATCAATATTGGAGTCAATTTTCAATCTTTTTGCAAAATGAAGAGCTACCAGTATTTTTGTTTTCTTATTTTTCTTTAAATGATTTTTTCTTTTTTTAAATTAGAAACTTTTTTTTTTTTTTTTTTGCAACAGAGTCTCACTCTGTTGCCCAGGCTGGAGTGCAGTGCAGTGGCATGATCTTGGCTCACTGCAACCTCTGCCTCCTGGATTCAAGTGATTCTCCTGCCTCCGCCTCCCGAGTAGCTGGGATTACAGGTGCGCACCACCATGTCAGGCTAATTTTTTTTTTTTTTTTTTTGAGATGGAGTCACACTCTGCTGCCCAGGCTGGAGTGCAGTGGTATAATCTCAGTTCACTGCAACATCTGCCTCCCATGTTCAAGTGATTCTCCTGCCTCAGCCTCCTGAGTAGCTGGGATTATAGGCACGCACCACCACGCCCAGCTAATTTTTGTATTTTTTTGTAGAGACGTGGTTTCACCATGTTGGTCAGGCTGGTCTCGAACTCCTGACCTCATGATCCACCCGCCTCAGTCTTCCAAAGTGCTGGGATTACAGGAAATTTTTGTATTTTTAGTAGAGATGGGGTTTCACCATGTTGGCCAGGCTGGTCTTGAACTCCTGACCTCAGGTGATCCACCCACCTCGGCCTCCCAAAGTGCTGGGATTACAGGCATGAGCCACTGCTCCCAGCCAGAAAACGCTCTTCTTTTTATTTTTTATTTTTTATTATTATTATTATATTTTAAGTTTTAGGGTACATGTGCACAATGTGCAGGTTTGTTACATATGTATCCATGTGCCATGTTGGTGTGCTGCACCCATTAACTTGTCACTTAGCATTAGGTATATCTGCTAATGCTGTCCCTCCCCCCTCCCGCTACCCCACAACAGTCCCTGGAGTGTGATGTTCCCCTTCCTGTGTCCATGTGTTCTCATTGTTCAATTCCCACCTATGAGTGAGAACGTGGAAAACACTCCTCTTAATGCTGTTAGTAGAAGCAAAAATTGGCACAACTATTTTGGAAAACTTTATGAATCAGCATTTTTTTTCTCTGAACTATACCACCCAACAGAAATGATCACTGAAAGACAGGTGTTATAGCAGCTCTTTCTGTAAGTGCATGAAAATGGAAACAACCCAAATGTCCATTAAGAGGTAAATGGATAAATAATTGTGGCATATTCATACAATGGAATATTATATGGCAATGAAAATGAACCAAAACAATATGCAACAGTATGGATAAATCTCACAGACATAATGTTGAGTGAAAGAAAGTCAATGTGTAAGAGTGTATCCTTTATAATCTCATTTGTATAAAGTTCAAAGTCAAACAAATGATTCCTGTAGTGTTAGAAGTCAGGACAGTGGTTACCTTTGGTAGTGGTGACAGGGAGGGGTCAGGGTATGGGGCTTGGGTGGGGAGCAGGTGATGTTCTATTTCTTGATCTGAGTGGTTACAAGACTTTGTGAAAATCCATTGAACTGTTTATGATAAGTGAAGCCTTGTTTATAATAAGCGAAGGCTTGTTTATAATAAGTGAATTTTTCTATATGTATATTATCTGTCAATACGGACTTACTGAAAAAAAAAATTATCTCGCTAGAGCAAATGAAAAGCCAGCATCTAAGGCCTTAAATAGAAGGTAAAAGAAGCACAAAGAATGGCCGGGCGCGGTGGCTCACGCCTGTAATCCCAGCACTTTGGGAGGCCGAGGCGGGTGGATCACGAGGTCAGGAGATCGAGACCACGGTGAAATCCCGTCTCTACTAAAAATACAAAAAATTAGCCGGGCGTGGTGGCGGGCGCCTGTAGTCCCAGCTACTCGGAGAGGCTGAGGCAGGAGAATGGCGTGAACCCGGGAGGCAGAGCTTGCAGTGAGCCGAGATCGCGCCACTGCACTCCAGCCTGGGTGACAGAGCGAGACTCTGTCTCAAAAAAAAAAAAAAAAAAAAAAGCACAAAGAAAATAGAATGTTATTAAATTCTAGGTTGATAATGTTGACTCCTGATGTGAAGAGTGTAACCCTGAAGATTTCTTTCTTTGTTTAAACAGGGAGCGTAGTAAACGGTAGATAAGTGTTAAAAGACTCCTCAGCACCAATTTATCACTAAGCTATCAAGTATTAACAGAGAATTAACACAGTAGTCTAATGCCAAGCTATTTAAAGTCACATTAGATGTCACCAGTGGAATGGGTCCCATCCCTGTTGAGTCCAGCATTATACCTACTGGGAACTTTAGCTTGCCACCAAAGACTCAAGGTTTTATTTCCCCCCCAAGACCGAGTCTTGCTCTGCTGCCCAAGCTGGAGTGCAGTGGCACGATCTTGGCTCACTGCAACCTCTGCCTCCTGGGTTCAAGAGATTTCTCCTGTCTCAGGCTTCCGAGTAGCTGGGATTACATGCACCCACCACCACGCCCAGCTGATTTTTGTGTTTTTAGTGGAGATGGGGTTTCGCCATGTTGGGCAGCCTGTTCTCGATCGCCTGACCTCAGGTGATCCGCCCACCTCGGCCTCCCAAAGTGCTGGGATTACAGGTGTGAGCCACGGCACCCGTCCTGGGCTATTTCTTTCTCTCCTCTGGGATGAGGGGTGGGGGATTGCTTTCCAGGCCATTACAAGAAAAATGATCAGAAAAGCCTAGACCAGCCATTAGTGGTGATGCAACAGAGAGGGTTTCCAATACAGAGAAGCCATAAAGCGAGAGTAACTTACTGATCTGTTCTACTAACTTGAGCATCACTCCCCCGACATGAAGGTCTCCAGATACTCTCAGTGTGACGTCTTTCTGCTGCTCTTCATTGGGATGGTCAACGCGGACCACAAGCTCCCAGGAAGCAGATGTAAAGTCAGTGGATGACAGCATTCTGGCAAATGCTGGTGTCTGCTGAACGCAAAGGCAGACATAGATTGGAATGTGAGAAGGAAACGGGACCTGTCAGTAGACTTGCAGAGCAAAATTTCTTTTTTGTTTTGTTTTTCATTGTAACCTCCACTTCAAAACACTCTGCAAGGTTCCCGGTGCTCCAGATATTAAATTCGGCATCTTAACTTTAAAGACAAAAAGTTTTATAAAAATGGTCTCAAACCATCTAAATTTACATACTTCATTTTTCCATTCACCCACTTCTCCAAGACCACTTGGCTATGTATTTCGTTTGTCCACCCAGTGCTTCAATCCTCATTTTCTCTCTATTGACTTCTTCTGACCTTCTCTCAACTATTCTGGCAATAGGCAATCTTCCACGTTATCTTTTAAAAAATCAATTTTATTAAGGTATAATTTGCATGTAATAAAATGTGCAGATTTTATATACTATAGTTCAATATATTTTATTGTATGCAAATTATACTTCAATAAAGTTGATGTTTAAAAAGGATGCCATTAAAGCCTCATGTCTTTAATATCTTTAATACATGTATATTATTACATTCCTCCTACAAAAATTTGTATCTTCCCGTAATAAAGCTCAAAAAATAAAAAAAGCAAAATAATTCCTATTTCAGTCATTATAATATATAGTTTTACCTTAAATGCATATAGGTACAGGTCATTAATAATTATTGCCATGTATTTGATTTACTTATTGTTCTATATCATATAAAATTGATTATAAATGCACCAATTAAATATTTGGGTACATCTTTGGCAAAGGATTTAAAAACAGGAGTAACAGATATAAAAAGCTCGCTCTTCAAAGTACAGATGGGGGTGTGAACTTCAAACCCATAGTTTTCCCCTCATTGAAGAAGCTAGCAGGAAAGAACGTTCACAACTGAAATGTTTCAGGGGGTAACTAGAACACTGGAATCCAAATTGGCAGAACTGAAACAAAACTTGAGATGTCAGTTCTCTCTTACTTTTAAACAGAAAGAAATAATGCTACTGCTCCTGGCTGTTTTAAACATTTAAAGTAAAAATTCTTTAAATGATAATGAGTCTTTTTCACTTTACTATGTAAAGCCAGCTTATGAGAAATTCATGTTTTCATAAGGCCTATTTTTGAGAAACGTCAATGCACTGAAACTCCTAAGAAAGGGCTTCTCTGAGGGTGTACACAAATTCCCCAGGGGTCCTATTAAAATGCAGATTCTATTCAGCAGGTCTAGGGAGGGGCCATACATTTCTTTTTTTTTTTTTTTTTTTTCTCGAGACAGAGTCTCGCTCTGTCGCCCAGGCTGGAGTGCAGTGGCGCAATCTCGGCTCACTGCAAGCTCTGCCTCCCGGGTTCACGCCATTCTCCTGCCTCAGCCTCTCCGAGTAGCTGGGACTACAGGCGCCCGCCACCACGCCCGGCTGATTTTTTTGTATTTTTAGTAGAGATGGGGTTTCACCGTGGTCTCGATCTCCTGACCTCGTGATCCGCCCGCCTCGGCCTCCCAAAGTGCTGGGATTACAAGCGTGAGCCACCGCGCCCAGCCAGGGGCCATACATTTCTTAACAGGCTCCAGATGTTGCTGGTCTGTGGCTATACTCAGTTCTTCCCTTCAACCTATTTAGATCAATATTAAACCAGGGAAGACGGTAATATCCGAGGAACATTACTTTTAATAATAATTAAACAACCAGTGTCATATCTATTCTGCGTGTTCATTTGAAACGACTCATTTGTAAGCATAAGAGAATCTCAAAATACGCTGCACAGATAAATTGAATACTGCAAATCTGAACGGATTTAAGACAGATTTTATGGGTGAGGATGAAATTTAAGAGTTCAGAAGTAGCTCCTTATGTTTTTGTTTTTTTTTGAGATGGAGTCTTGCTCTGTCGCCCAGGCTGGAGTGCAGTGGCACGATCTTAGCTCACTGCAACCTCTGCCTCCCGGGTTCAAGCAATTCTCTGCCTCAGCCTCCCAAGAAGCTGAGATTACAGGCATGTGCCACCATGCCCAGTTAATTTTTGTATTTTTAGTAGAGACAGGGTTTCACCATGGTGGCCAGGCTGGTCTTGAATTCTTGACCTCGTGATCCACCCGCCTTGGCCTCCCAAAGTGCTGGCATTACAGGCGTGGGCCACCGCGCCCAGCTGCTCCTTAGGTTTTTATAGTCAGAAGCATGCAACGATGCAATGCATCTCCTCCCCATGCACAGAGATCCACACAGAACCCTCGCATGAGGAGTGCCATTCAGTGACTGCATTAGGCCTAACTGCTTGCCTCTGTCATCATCAACTTCAGGTATCATTTATTACCTACTGACTGTATGATGTGCTCTGTGTTAACTCCCGTCTTCTGTTATCCCTTTTTCATCCTCCCCGCAATCTCATTTAGAAACGAGGAAACTCAGCCTCAGAGAGATGAAGCCACTTGCCTGAGGTCACACAGCAAGTTAGATGCTGGAGCCCAGATGGAAATCTAGGTCTGCCTTTCTATTTCAAACTCTTATCCACCACAGTGGGAAACCACTTTGATAATGTTGCGTGCCAAAATGAAAGCAAACTCCTCAAACTACACGAACTAAATTCTCAGTAGCCTTTACTAAGCATTTCTATCAACACAAATCTTGTGCAGTGAGGAGACAAAAGATGCCCCTTCGTAGGCAGACTTATAACTTGGCATTGAACTGTTCGACTTTAAGATCCTTACAGTTTCTTAAACGCTATGATTGTGAGGTCTAGTTATTTAAAATGTTTTGTATATAAAGAAAATAACTTTTAAAGGTGATTCCTTACTGCTTATTTCACTGGGCAATCCGATATAAGGTCTTTTCCTAACTTGGGTGATCGAAACACTACTCATTTAGGGAATAGAGGCTGATTCCTCGTACAACAAAATGCAGGCTAAAATTAGCCAAGCTGGTTTTCCTGCATTCCTTTCCTATCTTTCTGCGCCTTCAGTTTTGAGCGAACGTCTAGTCTGCAGCAAGCTGTTACTTGTCAAGGATAGCAGCAAGCTTCAGCCGGGAAAACGCACCTAAGGAGACCAAAACAAGAAGCGAAGCTACTGGCAGAGTGCTCAACAGCCCTTCGCAGAAAATCAAAGAAACGAAAGCAGGGAAGGAGGGATGGAGAGCAGGAAGGAGGAAAGATGAGGGGGAAACAGTCCCCGACCCTTCCCCCTGGAAGATCTGAAGGTGCTTGGTGTTGGAGGGCCACCCGACCTGTCTTTTGCCAGCTTTGCACGATCCTGGGGCGGATGTTGGGTGGATAAAGCATGCCCCTGACTCCCATTAAGGCGGCACTTGCGGCTGAACTGAAAGTTTATTTTGCGGCCAGATGCGTAAGGCCGGAGAAGATGGTCACATCTACAGAAATTATTTTCGATCAACAGCTATTTAAGTACAAGAGGCTGCAGAAAGAAAGGGGGTAAAGGGGCTCAGGAGCCACTGGTGCCCATCAAAGCCTCCCAACCTCCAGCTCCCCAGCCCTAGCTCCGGAGCACCCACCTCCTTTCCAGGAGCCTGCAGCGTCCAGCCTCGCAGTCGCGCACGTGGAGAGCTGCGTCCCTACAAACTACCCCGGGCCGAGCCGAGGAGCGGGCGCTGGCGAAGTGGGGAGCGGGGGGCGCCCAGTGGCGGCGGCTGCTCAGCTAAGGCTGCGGCAGGTGAGGGCTGGAGCCGGGGCGAGCAGGCGAAGCTGCCTCGGGACCTCCCACGGAGGCTCGGTGTGCCCGGTGCACTGCACGGCCCCCAGCGGCCCGGCCGAGGGCAGCGCGCGGCAGGCAGGCGAGGGCACGCCCAGCCCCGGGCCTGCTAGGTCTCGCTCCCGCGGAGAGGAGGCGCAGTCTGCAGATTTTTAAGGGCAAAGGGTGGCCGAAGGGCTGCTCTGCGGAGAGAAGGCGGGGAGAACCCGGGGCGCGCACGCACAGTATCTGCAGCTCCTCTTGCGATGTCTCATCCTGCCGCTTGAAGGCCGCCTCCAGCTTCCCTGTTCCCCCAGGCCTGCCGGGGACTAGCCCAGATGATTAAAGCCGCGCCACCTCCCCTCCTTTCAGGCATACCCATCACTCACACCCCGGGGTGCGTCCAGGCCCAGGAGACTCCAGCCTCCCGGCTGGAACAGCTGCCTCCCTTAGAAAGAGCCCCGCAGCACTTGTGGTCAGCGAGGTGGCGGCAACAACAAAACGATTCCTCTCTGAGTAAGAGGGTGGTGTCAGTCTGCAGAAGGCTGAGGCTCCCGACCAGGGGAGACTCCAGGAGACCCAAGGGCAGGCTGCACGCGGAAGTCTGGGCCACACCTGGTGTGGCTCACCTCGGGATCACCACCGGTCTCGCCGGTCGCCTTCCTGTTGGATTTATTTTCAAAGAGGGCTGGGGCCACCCAGGAAGGGTGGGTGACCTGGGCAGTTTACACAACCTCCCCAAGCCTCCTTTGTTCATTTAATGCACGTTTGTTGAGTGCTTACTGCTCTACAGGCCTCCCAATGGGCCTGGGCTCCGAGAATACAGTGGTTAATAAAACAGACATGGAAATGACAGTTTCCTCATCTGTGAAATAGGTAGAGAGATAGAATGCCTGCCATTCCACAGAGGGATTTCATGCAATATAACACAGGCTTTAGCGATGTGCATTAAAAGGCTTGTGAAGACTTAAATTTTAATAAAGAAGTTATAAAATTTAGAAGTTGAATCTGTTTTTGCTTAAATATTACCATATTCTGGGATTATTATGGGTTTGAAAGTACATTTGATTTAAAAAGGTTAGTTGAACATTGTTGGCAAATATAGGATGTTATAATTGAAATAAAATCATTAAAAACTTGAAACAGACTGTCTTCATTTGGTAGAGTTTGTCAACGATGGGAAGGGTCATCTGGTCCCACTTCCCTACCTCTTAACACCATGAGCAAATCTGCTCTTATCCTGGGTGGAAAGTATTTAACGTTTGCTCTCTGGAAACCCTGCTCATGGCCCATTAGAACTTAGACTGTGGTCAATGCACACACACACACACACACACACACACACATTTTTTTTGAGATGGAGTCTTGCTCTGTCCCCAGGCAGGAGTGCAGTGGCGCGATCTTGACTCACTGCTGCAAACTCCGCCTCCCGGGTTCAAGTGATTCTCCTGCCTCAGTCTCCTGAGTAGCTGGGACTACAATTTTTGTATTTTTAGTAGAGACCAGGTTTCATCATGTTGGCCAAGATGGTCTTGATCTCTTGACCTTGTGATCCACCTGCCTCGGCCTCCCAAAGTGTTAAGATTACAGGTGTGACCCACCGTGCCCAGCCTGTGGTCAAGATTTTATGTGTGACCTTGAATTACGGCTCTATCTATTTATACCAATATGGTTTTTCTCTTTTCAATTGAAAATATCTGCCTTGTGCTAAAGAATTCAACTGGTTTTAAGCATTCTTCTTGGCCTAGGTTAATTTTTAAACTTTTGATTATATGTAGTGACTTGTGTGTATATAAATGTGTATCATATATACACACACCCACACATATACACAATATATATAGATAAGAGCACAAATCATGAATGTATAGCTGATGAGTTTTCGCAAACTGAACACACCTGTATACAGAGTATATAAAGACAGTAGCGTATAAAGAGTACCCAGTTGAAGAAACAGGACATCACCAGTCCTCGGAAGCCCATTAGTGACGCCTTTTAGTTATTCCTTTCAGTTATGATCACTGCCGCTGCCCGCCCCCCTACCCCCAACCCCAGGCCCAGGATAACCATTATCTTATCTTCTAACTCCTTGGAAGGGTTTTGCCTGTCTTTGTACTTTATATAAATGGAATCAGACTATGTGCATTATTTTGTGTCTGGCTTCTTGTGTTCAACATTATGTTTATGAGTTTCATCCATATTATGTGTCCTAGGCTTTTTTTTTTTTTTTTTTTGAGAAAGAGTCTTGCTCTCCCCCAGGTCAGAGTGCAGTGGCATGAACATGGCTCACTGCAGCCTTGATGTCTCAGGCTCCCAAGCTGGTACTACAGGTGTGCACCACCATGCCCGGCTAATTTTTAAATTTATCTTTTGTGGAGACAGAGTCTCACTTTGTTGCTCAGGCTGGTCTTGAACTTCTGGGCTCAAGCCATCCTCTCGTCTTAGCCTCCTAAATTGTTGGGATTGCAGGTGTGAGCTACCATGCCCGGCTGTCCTAGGCTTTTAATTTAACTTTATGTTTTACTTATTACATGGTTACTGTCGTTCGTGTGACACATGTCCAACCCATCCCCCAACGTCCTGGGTTAGAAGTGGGTTAAAAAGTGTATTCTGAACTTCAAAATTTTGCACATATATATTTAAAAAATGCGCACTCTTTGCCCCCTTAAAAAACAAGCAGAATCAATTCACAGAGTCTGTTATTTAATTGATTCATACGTATTAATCAGCAATGGATTATTTATTCACCAGTCACTGTATTACTGTGAGCTAGACATCTTAACGTATGTTGAAAATACTCAGATTAACTGGGCACACACTTTGTCTTCAGATGGTAGGAGGGATGCAAAGGAATACAGAAGAAGGTGTCTACTTCTGCCAGGTGTTTGGAGTGGCAGGGAATATGAGAAAAGGCTTCAGAAAGGAGGTGATTTTTGAGATGGAATTGGAAACATTGGATAAGAGCTTCATAGTTGTTCATAATAACCTGAGGTTTCTAGAGAACTGTTTTAAGGTATTAATACATATTTTTTTAGTTAGCAGATACTTGTGCTTCAGGTAGCAGAAGGGTGGAAGATAAAGAGAAGCTCTATCTCTTGACTTTGAAATCTTATACATTCAAGTTGCAAATATTGAAAAAAAAATCTGTTGTCAATTACCCATACACTGATAAACTCACCTTTGAAGTAGTACCTTCAAAAAGGTAAATCAACTGGGTGTGGTGGTTCAGGCCTGTAATCTCAACACCTAGGAGGCCAAGACAGTAGGATTGCTTGAGCTCAGGAGTTTAAGACCAGCTCGGGCAGCATAAGGAGACCCACATCTCCACCAAAAAATAATAATAATAATAATAATAATAATAATAATAATAAAAATTATGCGATGATCTGTGCACCAAACCACCATGGCACATGTTTACTATGTAACAAACCTGCACATGTACCCCTGAACTTAAAATAAAAGTTGAAGAAAACGAATTTTAAAAATAATAGAAATTAGCTGGGTGTGGTGGTGTGTGCCTGTGATCCTAGCTACTTGGGAGGCTGAGGTGGGAGGATCGCTGGAGCCTGGGAGATCAAGGCTGCAATAAGCCATGATTGCACCACTGCACTCTAACCTGGGTAACAGAGCAAGAACCTGTCTCAGTTAAAAAAAAAAAAAAGTAAGTCATGTCATGTCTGGGGTATGGGTAGATCAGACTGAATGAGAGATGTGGCCATATTCCATATTCACTGAACACAAAACGGAAATAAATGAGTAGAGGCCTTTGAAAGTTTCGGCTACTTTAACTTGTTAAACACAAGTGATTTCTTCCTCTAGCACCTTTTCACTAAAAATTCTACAGTTAATTTCGGTAGAATAAGAAAGCTGCTTGAAGGAGAAAAGAAGTGGATTTTTTTTCCTGATTGATGGTTTTAATATTTACCCAATATAAAGTTCTCTAGTAAGTTTTCAGCTTATAAACCTGCTAGAAGTCTGATGACTTCGAAATGGCAGCAGACACCTGAAATATATTTTTATTTGCATTGAGTCCTTGGCACATACAAAATGGCAGCTGTGTTCACGTGTGCAGAGAACACATTTTGTTCAGTGTAAAGAAGCAGAAGGTGCCTATTATTGCTACACCCTCCTCCCCAACTGGATGGATAATGAGCACTTTCTGTGCCCAGGCAAGTTCTAAAGTTTTCTCCTTGCCAGGGTGAAAGGGGTGTGTCTCAATGTACTTACAGGGCTGAATGAGAAAGAGCAAAGAAGAGTAAAAATGGCTTTGCTGGGGGCCATGCTGGAGCCCACCTTTGAGAATGAGAGAAGCAAGAAACACAGTGCCTCCCTCCTTCCATCCCTCTTCTCCTCCATCCCCTGTTCTCCTTCCTTACATTGCATCCTTCTTAATCAAAGGGTACAAGGGAGTATACAGTGATAATTAAATCTTCCTCCTATCCTTGATTATTGAGTTCCCTTCCCTGGAGATAATAGTTACCTGTTTCCCCTGAAATCTTCCAGAGATAGTCTGTGCATGTAGACAATTTCTGCTTCTTATGCAAGTGATAGTAGTCTATACATATTGTTCTGCATTTTGCTTTTCTAACTTGAAAATATCTTGATGATTGTAGCAAATATCAGTCATACTCATGGCTGCCCATCATCCTTGGAATGGCCTCCTTAATATTTGTGGAAATCTTTATGTTTTAATCCCAGTCTAGAAGTCAGAACTCAAATTCCCAACCTCGCTTGCAGCGAGGGCACAGGCCTATGACCTACGCTGTGTCATTCAGATACTCGGGCATGACTTTAATTTGGAAGTGAGTGCGGTGCAGAGACAGGATGCACTTGGAGCTTCCATCTTTTCTGACGTGAGTGGTGTCAGGAATGACTATGGTGGTGGTAGTGGCAGCGGCGATGGTTTTCTGGAGGCTGAAAGGTTAAAGTCCCAAAGCAGAAGTGATGTCAGTGCTAGTGGGTGGCAGTAGCAGGTGCAGTAAAGTCAAGTTCAGATGCTTCAGTGGTGATTCCCTTCTTGTGTTAGTCCTACGGCATCATTTCAGACTTTGTTCTTGGTGCTTAGCTCCAAGCCTCTTTCTCCTGCTGTCCTGTCAGGTTGTGTCCACTATGATGGAGCAAGATCCTGTCATCTATGATGATGATGATGATGACTTGCCTAATTATTTTTCTGTTTAAGCTAGCCATAGTGGATTCTGTTATTTGTGCCTAAGAGCTCTTACTGACAAAGAATGTGGTACCGGAAGTGGGATGCTACAAGTAACAACACTAAAAGTAGAATTGACTAAGTGCAGCAGGCAGGGCTTTGAGCAAGGAGGGGCACACATTACAGGCCGGAAAGCTGGTGACTCTTGTAATGCAGTGGCAAAATTTTGCTTCAACTACTATATACAATACTTGAAGATGCACACTGCAAGCTGAGTGAGGCTGTGAATAAGAGGGGAAATAGTAGGGAGCATTCAGAATGTTGGTTTACATTGATGACTTCTTGCTCTTTCAGCAGTCTTGATAGAGCAGCTATACCCACACCAGAATCCTCCAGCTGACAAGAGAGGTAAGGAGAGAAACTGCTTTGCCAGGAGAGGCCCTCTGCTGCAGCTGGAGGTCCAAGTTGACCGAGAGCCCAAAATTTGGGCTGAGAAAACAAACTACCACTTTATTCAAACCAAAGCTGGCATGAGTAGCTATTGAAGGGAAATGAATAAAACCCTTATTATAATCGCACTATTATGAGAGTAAATGAAAGAGCCCATGTATGTGTCTCATGCCTTCATAATGCTATTGTGATTTATATTAATAAATTATTATAATTATTATGGGTGTCTGCTGCTGTCTATATTTCTACCTGACTACTGGGTTTAGAATATGGATACAACTGCTAGCAGTTGCTTTGAGGGCAACTTAGTTTATACTTTTTGTAGCCCAGCAAATAGTTCAGTATGCTTTAAATAAAGGCCGGGAAGTAAGGGGAAAGTGGGAGATGGGAACGTTGTTCCCCACTTTGTCACACCTTCTAAACTGGAATTACACATTCATACCTTTCACCATGGGACTCTGGAGTTCCCCCCATTGGAGTGGAGTGGACCTCCCTGCACCTTGATTTTGGTCTTGGCCATGTCTTTTGCTTTGGCCAATGAGCAGGTGTGATACAAGCAGAGGCTTGAAATGGATTTGCTTGTGGTTTTGGTTTGCTCTTCTATACTCAGCCTTTCACCACGGGAAGCTTGCTCTGCCTTGAGGAGATGGTTGATTCTAGAAGTGGGATGGAAAAGCACAAGATGAGTCTGGGACACCTTGTGATGCCAGACAATGAAGATGTCCTCGAAAACCCATGGGGGCATGTCAGAAGGACACAGGAGTCACCTGAAAGGAGCTCCTAAGGGCCAGTCTGGGACAATGGGAACAACAAAATATATAATGGTAGTAATGGATTATACCCCATAGAATAAAATATTCACCAGCCTCCCTAACATAAACAAAAATGGGATCCCAGCTAGGTTTTATTTAAACATTTTTTTCCAAGTTTAGAAATGCTAAGTGACTGGCTTGAGACCACTCCGCTAATAGATGCCAGATTTGGGATTCAAGCCCTGCCCTAGTGGCTCCGATGCTGGAGCTTCTCGCACTACGCTGCCCTCAGTCTCCATCCTCTGGGCATCTCTGTACGAGAGCAGGAACAAGAAGACAGAATGTTGCCTTGCTTCACCTCCACTGGGCACAACCACGTTAGGGGTGACTCAATGTTTTTGCTACCAACTACAAAAGCACTGTGAGTACTGATTTTGGAGTTACAAATAAATTTTACCTAGTAGGTAAATTCACAAATATGAAATTTTGAGTTACGAGGATGGACTGTATGGAGATATAGATTTAACACCCAGAAGATACAGCGAAAAGAATTAGAAATAGTTGCCTCTGGGGAATGGGAGGCTGGATGGGAAGGAGAGGGGTGTGGCACTGTTCAGAATGAATAATTTTTCAAAAATATTTGATATCCACTCCTTCTCCCAGCCCTCCTCCCCTCCCTGCAGTGGGCTGGTGAGAAATGTAATTTGTCACTACTGGGTCTTGCTTTCCTAATCTCCAGTATCTCAGGAAGATCCCAATTGTACTTTCGAAAAGTCAGAGCTTCCTGGAAGGGCTCTGTGGATTCCAGTTCCCACTGGTCTCTGAAAGTCTTCGTTTTCTAAGCACTTAACTCGAAGGAAGTGTCTGTTTTTCCCTCTGAGTCCAGTTTGGGCCTGTGTCTTGCCCTGTGGCTCCCAAGGCCACCTCCTTGGCATGATTGTTCTGGGAAGGGGATGGTTCCTGGCGTGGGGCAACCCCAACTACATAGTAGGAATTGCAGATGGCACAGTTCTTGATCTGTACGGGGTGGGTGTAGGGGTGGAGGTGGGGGTGGAGCGAAGGTGATGAGCTCAAACTTGCAGTTTTCTGTCTCGCCCAGGCAGCCTTCAGCAATTACCGCTTGTAAGCACTCTCTACGTCCCAGGTACAGTGCCTAGTTCTTTGCGTACATTATCTCATTTAATCCTCATAACCTAGGAGTATTTCCTCAGCTTACAGGTGAGGAAACTGAAGCTTAAGGAGTTTAAGCAAATTGCCCAAGATCACCCAGTTATTAAATGGCAAAGTTAGGATTTGAATTTACCCCCATTTAACTTCCAAACTATTGCCCTCAATGGCTCACAAGACTGTTTACACACACAGTCTCTTTTGCATATTTCCAATTCTATTTAGTTTTGATAGGTTGAGTTTCCGGCAGCTTCTGAAACTGTGTCGACATTGTGAGGGCATCCCCTCCCCTTAGCATCACTAAGGATGGTGTGCCCTTTGTTGTCTTCCTCCTTGTTTGGACTGTTCCTTCTTCCATCTGGACTGCCCTCCCCCTTCCTTTCCTCTTGTAGAATTCCTACCCATCCTTTAGGAACTAGCACTGCAGGGAGGCTGTGGCAACAACAGCTGAAGGAAGGAGAAATTTTAACTTTGAGTAAAGATTGATATTTTAATGATTACATTGAACTGGACTAACCATTACCAAACTGAGTTTTTTTTTCTTTTTTCTTTCTTTTTTTTTTAATGACCAGCAGTGTCTGGAGCACTTTTCATGATCTAAGAGAGCCCAGATGTCTCATGAAAGCCATCCTGGTTTTCATCCAAGGAGAGGAAAATAAATACCCCTTCTCTTGTCTCAAAAGGCAGAAGGGTAAACAAAATAGCCTTTTTTTTTTTTTTTTTTTTTTAAATAACACTGCAGGAGTGTTCCTTGGCCAGCGTACTGGTGATAAATATATTTCCATAATACCTAATGTAATGTGAGCTTTGTCTTGTTTGGGTACAAATGATTTATCTTACTTCCATTGAGCCTATTTTTTTTTTTTGAATTACCTCCATTTTCTCCCCCAGTATAAGGCTGTGCTAAATCTTTGTGCATGTGCTTAATTACTTCCTTAAGACAAATTCTTATGAGTGGAATTACTTGGTTAAAGATTATGCATATTTAAGAAGTTTTAGTATAATTGCCACATTTCTTGCCAAAAAGATTGTACCTATTAATATTCTCTCCAGCCATGGGTCAGAGCTCCTCTAAGATTAGTATTTATTGTTAGCAGACACTGCCTTGTATTAAATATTTGGACTGTGCCAAGTGCTCTACCAGGCCCTTGGGATACTGCTTTTGACATGTAAGTGAAATTGGGCAGGAAGATATAGCAAACAACTGAAAATAAAGTATCGATAATGTATGTGTTTATTACTTCACAGCTTACAAAACATGTTCAGGTACCATAGTTCAAGGCTTTTCAAACTATAATGTGCATATGAAGCCCTGGGGGAGCTTTGTAGGTTTATGTGGCTGACTCTGTCTTAAGAGGGTGAAAAAACAAAATGAAAGGAGCTTATGATAAAGATATGGAGATATAGCTCACAGAATCAAGGAAAATCTCCCAAGGAGACTTTGAAAAGCACAGGAACCAAGGCAAGTTGAAGATCAAGGGAGTCCCCTCCAGCGACCTCTTTTGGGATGAAGGGGCTCCACATGGTTTCAGGATTCATTCCGTTATTGGTTGAATTTTGTCCCACAAAAGGTATGTTGAAATCTTAACCTCCAGTACCTGTGAATAAGACCTTATTTGGAAATAGGGTCTTTGCAGATATAATTAGGTTAAGATGAGGTCATATTGGAGGAGGGTGGATACCAATCCAATATGACTGGCGTCCTTATGAGAGGAGAAGAGACAGACACATAGGGCAAAGCCAGCCACGTGGTGACAGAGGCAGAGACTGGGGTGCTACCTCTGTAACTCAAGTAACTCCAGGGACTGGCTGCAAACGTCAGAAGCTACAAGATGGAGGAAGGTGTTTTAGCCAGCTTGGGCTGGTGTAAAAAATATAAACTGGATGGCTTATATAAACAACAGAAATTTATTTCTCACATTTCTGGAGACTTGGAAGTCCAAGATTAGGGTGCCAGCAGGGCTGGGTTCTGGTGAGGGCCCTCTTCCAGGTTGCAGATGCTGCCTTCTTGCCGCATCTTCACATGGTGGAAAGGCAGTGAGTTAGGCCTCTGGATTCTTTTTTTTTGTGAGACAGAGTCTTGCTCTGTTGCCCAGGCTGGAGTGCAGGGCACAATCTCAACCCACTGCAACCTCCGCCTCCCGGGTTCAAGCGATTCTCCTGCCTCAGCCTCCCGAGTAGCTGGGACCGCAGGCATGCACATACATGCCCGGTTAATTTTTGTATTTTTAGTAGAGACGGGGTTTCACCATGTTGGCTAGGCTGGTCTTGAACTCCTGACCTCAGGTGATCCACCTGCCTTGGCCTCCCAAAGTCCTGGGATTACAGGTGTGAGCCACCATGCTCAGCCTGGATTCTTTTTATAAGGGCACTAATCCCATTCATAAGGGCTCTGCCCACATTACCTTCCACTTCCAAATACCATCCCATTAGGGATTAGATTTCAACACATGATAGCAAACATTCAGTCACTAAGAGAAGAATTTTCCCCTACAGGTTTCAGAGGGAGCAGGGCCCTGCTGACAACTCGAACTTGCAGTTTCAGCCTCCTGAAGTTTCTGTTGTTTGGAGCCACCCAGTCTGTGGTCTTTGTTACAGCATCTCTGGAGACAAACAGTATCCCTCTGCTCCGGGTTCAAATTCCAAGGAGCAGACATCTGAGGGGCCCAGCTTGTGTTATGTTCTCATGCCCAGGATCATATTTGCAGGAGTGAGTGGTTCTCCAAAGGGTAAAGAGAGGCTGTGGCCAGGATTAGGGAGAATAGGTGAGGGCAGCCAGAACAGGAGATGCCCCAGCACCAACCCACTAACCCACGTGTGCTGCTGGAGCCTCACGACCTGGGATGATGATTGGGAAATATGCAGGCTCTTTCCGTTCCATGGGGTACTCTTTGGTCCAAGTCCCATATGGCTGGAAGTGCCAGTGGGTGAGTGGTTGTTCTGTGCCTTTGAAGCCCTTTCTGGCTCCTTCTTAACTGCCCTAACACAGGCCTGCTCTATAATGAGGAGCTTTCCCTCCCCCACTCCTCATCCTGACTCCTAGATCCCTCTCATCCTGCACCTGTATCACCAACTAAGGTGTCTGAATGGAGATAGTGTGGTGTGTCACCTGCAGGGATACGTGGGTGAGTGTGGTAGACCATATTCCCATGGCACCCCCATTCCCTCATGCCTATGACTGTCAATGGCGAATATTTGCGGCTCTCTGTCTGAAGGGGTCTCTAGCTAGGAAGTTTCTTGGCTTAAAGCAGAGTAGGCCAAAATACTGGAGAAATTAACACCCCCAGGAGCAGCCCTTAGCCAATGAGATACAGCAGTTGGTGAATCAATACCCTAGCATCCTTGTCCACAGGGCGAACAACTCTGAGATTAATTCTTCACAGTTCCCCAGAGTATCCTGGAGACTGGACCCCAGCTGTCCACCGCAATAATCTGCTCATGAACACACCTGTGACTGGCTTCTTCCTTTCTCTATCTCATTTCCCCACCTGCTGCAGGTGCTCCCTGTGATACGGTTAGGCTTTGAGTCCCTACCCAAATTTCGTCTTGAATTGTAATCTCCCTAATCCCCATGTGCCGTGCGAGAGACCAGGTGGGAGGTAATTGAATCATGGGGGCGTTTTCCTCGATGCTGTTCTCGTGATAGTGAGTGAGTTCTCACGAGATCTGGTGGTTTTATAAGGAGCTTTTCCCCTTCACGCAGCACCTTTCCTGCTGCCTCGTGAGGAGGGTTCCTTGCTTCCGCTTCGCCTCCTGCCGTGATTGTGAAGTTTCCTGAGGCCTCCCCAGCTATGTTGAACCGTGAGTCAATTAAACCTCTTTCCTTTATA
Source organism: Hylobates moloch (assembly GCF_009828535.3). NCBI lineage: Eukaryota > Metazoa > Chordata > Mammalia > Primates > Hylobatidae > Hylobates > Hylobates moloch. Next base: position 55,097,210 of record NW_026652296.1, on the reverse strand, counting down.
AATTACCCAGTCTTGGGCAGTTCTTTTTTTTTTTTTTTTTGAGACGGAGTCTCTCTCTGTCACCCAGGCTGGAGTGCAGTGGCGCCATCTCGGCTCACTGCAGGCTCCGCCTCCCGGGTTCCCGCCATTCTCCTGCCTCAGCCTCTCCGAGTAGCTGGGACTACAGGCGCCCGCAACACGCCCGGCTAATTTTTTGTTTTTTTTTAGTAGAGACGGGGTTTCACCGGGTTAGCCAGGATGGTCTCAATCTCCTGAGCTCGTGATCCGCCCGCCCCGGCCTCCCAAAGTGCTGGGATTACAGGCGTGAGCCACTGCGCCAGGCCTTGGGCAGTTCTTTATAGCAGTATGAAAATGAACTAATACACCCTGGGATGGGTCACCTCCCAAATACGCTTTAAATTCTTGTCTCAGGGTCTGTGTGTAGGTGGTCTACCACAAGTAACCCTGCAGTGGTACTGACGTGCTTTGCCACAACTGCTGAAAAGCATAGAGAAAGTACTCGTCTGTATGAAAGTGCCCAGTAAGGGCTTCAGAACGCCCTGCCCCCTCCACACCCCTCACACGGACTTTTCCAAGAGATAGGCCAACCTAGCAATGGTGCTGGATATGAGGTAGCGTGGACCCTTTGTTTTGACAGCCACCAGCTAAACTGGGGTTCCAGTACCAGAGCAGCTAGCAGCCCTGCCAGGAAATGGAGGGGAGCTGAGCATGGGTGTCTCTACATGTGCTTTGCATGGGATACTTCTTTCACGTGGCGGATAGCCTAATGCTTAGTTGTCTCGACTGTGACCAGGGTGTCCCTCACGTGGGAAAGTTGTTTATACTGGCAGATGTCCTTGCAGCTCTTGCTGACCTGTGTCCAGTTTCTGCCTGACTGACGATTGCTGTGGCCTGGGAGCCTGCCCTCGTGTTCTCCCTGGCATCCCAGGAAAAACCTGGTCTGGAGTAGCCCCTGCTTCAGACGGAACGTGCAAATTCAGTACACCATCGCGATAGGAAATAAATCCAAAGATTTATTGCTTACTGGCCCTGAAGGCCCTCCATCCTCGGGTCATGAGAGGCAGAAATGAAGCAGAAGAGTCAGGCAGAAAGAGATAGAGAAAGAGAGAGTGAGCACATACAGCAATGAACAATATATATTAGGGAATAGGATGTGGCTCACTTGAAATTCACAGCAAATGTCTGAATGGTCCATTTAATGGAAGTGGCAGGAAAGCGGGGAGTCTGTTCTGCTAGGTTGGAAAGACTCGGTGAAGTTCTTATCCCCGGCTACTGGCTTGGGCCAGCTGGGTGTGGTTTTCTACTTCTAATGCCCAGGCAGCAACCTTTGCTGTGTCATTCCGTTACACCCCTCCTGAAAACATCCCACCCTGGAACACTTGGTGATGCTGCTGTCACAGGAGAGAGAAATGGGGCCCCTGGTTAGAGCATAAGGATAGCAACAAAGGCCTGAGCTTTACTCTATGTCTGGAAAACGTTATGCAGATCATGGTAACAGGGTTAAAGAACTGCCTTAGGTCAGGCTTCCCTAGAGGTAGAGCTTGAGACAGGGATCCAGGGGCATGTGGTTTATTGATGGCTCTCAAGGGAGAGTGGGCAAGGAGAGCAGGACAGGCAGGGGAAGGAACCAAGCCAGGGTGTGACTCCTGTAAAGTCTAGCTTGGGCTTGTAGAGCAATCTCTCCTTGAGATGAATGGGCTGGCCTTCTGTACCCCTGCATCAGTCAGTGGTTGTGTGCCACCTCGAGGAGAGAGGAAAGTTATAGCCTTTTGGGGGAGGTGGTGCCAATCTGTCAAGGGGTCTTGTTGGATAAAGGTTGCAGCTCTGAAAAGATGCAGACACAGAAGCATATAAAGCGGAAGCGAAGGGCGCGTCAGCCTGGTGAAGGGGCCCTGGGCAGGCTGCAGTCGGTGTTTATGATAGTGGGAGTGTGTATGTGTGATCTGGCAATTGGTGGATTCTTTTTATTTAAAAAGTTTTAATTTTTAAGTTGACATACAATAATTGTACATATTTATGAGGTACATAGTGATGTTTTGATACATATAATGCATAGTGATCAGATCAGGGTAATTAGCATATCCATAATCATAAATACATCATATCTTTGTGTTGGGAACATTCAATATCCATCTTATAGCTATTTGAAATTATAGAATATATTCTTATCGTTAAAGTTACTTTTTTTTTTTTTTAATGTTGCTGAAGACCATTCTACAGTGCTATATGACACTAACACTTATTCCGTCTATTAGGTGGTGCAAAAATAATTGCTCATTTTGCCATTACTTTTAATAACAAAAACCACAATTACTTTGGCACCAACCGAATAACTAGCTGTAATTTTGTATTCTCTAACAAATCTCTCCCTATCCTTTCCTTCTCCTTCCCAGCCTCTAGTATCCTCTGTTCTGTGCCTGGCTTATTTCCACTTAACATTATATCCTCCAGTTCTATCCATGTTGCTGTGAATGAGAGGATTTCATTTTTTTGTGTGTGTGGCTGAATAGTACTCCATTGTGTATATATAACACGTTTTTAAAAACCCATTCATCTGTTGTTAGATACCCAGGTTGATTCCATGTCTTAGCTATTGTGGACAGCACTGCAATAATCATGAGGGTGCAGCTGGTTGGTGGTTTCTATGATAATCTGCTGTTGAGGACAAACTGCCTTAATTATTCCCTTCTCTCCTCCTTAATCTTATTCATAGTTAAGAAAAATGGATTAAAGTAGAAACACAGAGAAAGAAGTCTCACGATTCAGCTAATTCTTCATTCATTTATTCATTTGCTCTCATTCACCCATTCATTCAGAAAACATTTATTCCATACCTCCTGTGTGCCAGGGACTATGCCATAAACACGTCCAAACCCTGGTGGTGCTTCTGTGATTTCTTTCACTGGAGAAAATTAAAATTTCTTTACAAAATGAACATTATCACAAGGATCCAGATCACTATACTGAGTCTTTCTATTTTTAGAATCACTCCCTCCACACACATCAACCCAACCATCCATCTACTCACCTACCCATTCACCCACCCATTGCCCTATTTACCCTTCTACTCTCCCATTCACAATTCACCCATCTCTGCACTTACCCACTTATCTGTTATATTACCTGTTCATCTACCTAACTATCCACAAATGAACACCTATGGCCTGCCTAGCAATATTCCTAGGCCGATTCACTGATTTGTTCAATCAACCAATATTTGCTGAGTGTCTTCTAAGTGCCAAACACTTTTCTAGGTGCTGGAGATAAAAGTGATGGATAAAAGTGGGGATAAAATGAGAAATTGCCCTCATGAACTTTGCAATACATGTGTGAAAGCAGACATTAAACCAATAATTAGGAAGATAAAATGTGAGACTTCTTCTCCCTCTCTCCTAATGTTCTTTTTCCTGAAATCCCTCTCTGGTGTGCTTGAAAGCATTGATTTTGGAAAATGTACAAAGCACGTAGCATAGAAAGATAACTGGGTTGGAGAAAAAGAACATCACTTCTGGAGATGCGTGGGATTTATGTCCACTAGATTCTAAAATCCTGGAGGGCACGAAGAGTGTATGTTTCAATTCATCACTTTATCTCCAGAGCCCGTTACCCAGTAGGCACAAAACAAATGTTTGCTAAATGATAAAGAGGGGTCAGAATCACTCTGTCATTTTCTGAGTTTTGACTCATTGAAATGTTTAAGGAAAATCATTTTTAAAAAGAAGTTGAGGACCAGGCGCAGTGGCTCATGCCTGTAATCTCAGCACTTTGGGAGGCCGAGGCAGGAGGATCACTTGAAGTCAGGAGTTTGAGACCAGCCTGGCCAACATGGTGAAACCCCGACTCTACTAAAAAAAAACACAAAAATTAGCGGGCATAGTGGAGAGTGCCTGTAGTCCCAGCTATTTGGGAGGTTGAAGCAGGAGAATCGCTTGAATTCTCCTGGGAGACTTCTCACTCCTGGGAAAATTCAAGCCAGAGGTGGAGGCTGCAGTGAGCTGAGTTTGTACCACTGCACTTCAGCCTGGGTGACAGAACGAGACTTGGTCTCAAAAAAAAAAAAAAAAAAAAAAAAAAAGACTGTAAGTACTATTTTTACAGATTCTTGGAGCTGTTCTAGCAGAGGTAGAAAATCATCCCGGGAAACAGAGAGGTTGTATAGACTGAAGGATCCAGAATTGATAATTTAGAGTTGATTGAATTTTAAGGACTCCCAAAAAAATATGTACAAATACCAGGAAAGGATATAAGAAATACTAGTATATAGGAAACAAATACTAGGAAAAGAATATTCTCAACACCTCTAAGCTTGGCAGGATGGAGACAGTCAAACAATTCAGAGGATATTTTCTAACTATCCACAAATGAGCACCTACAACCTGCCCAGCAACGTTTTAAAGCAAATATTAAATAAGTATTTGCTTTAAAAATGTATTTTCTTGTATTATAAGATGCATGTTGGCTGGGTGTGGTGGCTTATGCCTGTAATCCCAGTGCTTTGGGAGGCTGCGGTGGGAGGATCACTTGAGCCCAGGAGTTCAAGACCAGCCTAAGTGATATAGTGAGACCTCCATCTCTACAAAAAATTAAAAAAATTAGCCTGGCACAGTGGTGCACCCCTGTAGTCCCAGCTATCTGGGAGGCTGAGGCAGGAGGATCCCTTGGTCCAGGGAGGGCAAGGCTGCAGTGAGCTGTTATGGCACCATTGCACTCTAGCCTGGGAGACAGAGTGAGACCCTATCTCAAAACAAACAAAAAACTGGTGTGTTGGTGGTAGAAGATGAAGAATGTCCAACAAGAGAGCCCTGTGTGGAAACCCATTCCCCTCTCCTCAGGGGACCACCTGGATTCTTCTACCCACTTTTTGGGAGAGCTCCCAAAGGAACCCTAAGCTGTTTCTATGGCCCTCTGACCATCCTTTACTGAGAAGACACCAAAGGGAAACAAAAGGCAGTTTTATGACATGTCTGGAAGGTGGGGCTTTCAGTCCAGCAGCTTAGGACCCAACCGAGAGACACTGGGGCAGGTGGGCATATGTGGAGGATATGAACAAATACAGACTCTAACTTCAAGAAGATTCCCTCAGTCTTCCCAGGTAAGGTGATTGCTGGGACCCAGACAGCCCTCAGGTAGCAGTGGGGAGGGTGGAGGTCAAAGAAACCCCACACCCCACACTTCCCAGTTGTTGAGTCTTTGGAAGCCTCTTAATTAAAGTCCCTGACATGCAGAAACAAGTTATCCATTGCTCCCTACCCAGAAATGATAACCTTGCTAATATTTTGATATAAATTCTTTCAGTTATTTTTTCCTGTCTACATGTAGACAAACATACATAGAAAAGTATTTTTGACAATAATGGAGTGTCATGTTTATATTGTTTTGTAAACTGCTCTATTTAAAGGATTAACATACACATATTTCTATCTTATTAAATATTATCAGTCAGTGGGTATCTGTGTACTCTCGTGTTATTATGGTACTTGCTGAGGAATTTTAAAGATTTTTTTAAAAATTTTACTTTAAGTTCTGGGATACATGTACAGAATGTGCAGGTTTGTTACATAGGTATATATGTGCCATGGTGGTTTACTGCACCCATCAATCCATCATCTAGGCTTTGAGCCCCACATGCATTAGGTATTTGTCTTAATGCTCTCCCTCCCTTTGTCCCCCAGGCCCCTGTGTGTCATGTCCGCCTCCCTGTGTCCATGTGTTCTCATTCTTCAACTTCCACTTATGAGTGAGAACATGTGGTGTTTGTTTTTCTGTTCCTGTGTTAGTTTGCTGAGAATGATGGCTTCCAGCTTCATCCATGTCCCTGCAAAGGACATGAACTCTTTTTTTATGGCTGCATAGTATTCCATGGTGTATATGTGCCATATTTTCTTTATCCAGTCTATCATTCATGGGCATTTGGGTTGGCTCCAAGTTAAAGATGTGTTTATCAGAGTTCCTAGTGTTAAGGAGATTATAATTTAGCTAAAAAGAGGACATACACATTTAAATTGGTAGAGATTATAATTTAGCTAAAAAGAGGACATACACATTTAAATTGGTATAGCAATAAAATAATAAAATAACACAAGACAGCGTAATAAGAATCTACATATTACAGCTTGGGGAAGATTGTTGTTAGGAATATAGACTCAGATGACTTGAAATTATCTCAGTGATATTGTTCACTATATGAGTTTGTCACACCATCATTTTTAGTCTTCTCATCTACAAAATAGGAATGAAGATAAAAATAATGCTGATATTGAGGGCTTATTTTGGGGATAAAATAATAACAATAATGATAGTTATAGTAATAGTGGCATTTGCATAGACCTTACCATGAGCTGGGAACTGTTCTAAGATTGTAACACATATTAACTAACCTAACATAGTGGCAGCCCCATGAATCAGGAGCCACAATTATCCCCATTTTACAGACGAGGCAGTGCAGGCACAGAGAAGCCAAGTAACTAGCTCAACATTGTACAGCTAAGAAGTGTCAGGCTGGCTATAGCCAATAATAATTTAATTGTACATTTAAAAATAACTAAAAGAGTATAATTGGATTGTTTGTAATACAAAAGATAAATGCTTGAGGGGACAGATACTCCATTGTCTATGATGTAATTATTATACATTGCATGCCTTTACCAAACATCTCACGTACCCCATAAATATATGGACCTACTATGTAGCCACAAACATTAAAACAATCAAAAAGAAGTGGCGAAGATGAAATTTAAACCCAGGCAGCTTAGCTCTTGTCTGGATTATATATTTGTAAAAGGTTTTGAAACTAGAAAATGCTGTGTAAGTGGGGTTATGATTTGTTATTGGTGTAAATGAAAAGTTCCAAACAAGGGGACTAAGCAGCAAGAGGGATGGGCTTCAGTGCAGGGGCCTCACTGCTGATGTGAGGGCTTGGGGAGGCTCCTGGGAATGGAGGACCTTAGAATGGGGGCAGGGAGCGTCTCCACTGGAAATCAGCTGCCATCGTCATCTTTCATTAGATCGAGAGTGAAATCAGGAAGAATGTTCATTGCAAGTGAAGAGACCCATTTCAAACTAGCTCAGGAAGAAAAGGAGTTTATTGCCCACAGCTGGGAAGTCTAGAGGCATGGCTGGATCCAGGGATTCACCCAAGACCCGCCTCTTTCTTGCCATCTTCGGCTCTCTTCTCCTCTGTGATGGCATCATTCTCAGACTGGCCCCACCTCGTGAAAAGGATGACCTACAGCAGTCCCAGCCCAATAAAACCCCACAGTTGGAGACAATGATTGGTTCTGCAAAGTCCTGGGAAGGCTTCTCACAGCCTGGCCTGAGGCACATGCCCACTCTTGGGGAGGTGGAACCACCCTCAAATGAACCACACAGACTGGGCTTTCTGTAGAATAGGAGAGGAGTGAGTTCTCCAAAAAAAATTGGGATGATGGGCAGACAAAAATCATGTCTACTGCAGCCTTGCTGCTGGCCCCTGAGCAGCATCACCTGGGAGCTGTTAGAAATGAAGGTTTTGGTGCCCCATCCCCAGACCCACTGAGCCAGAATCTGCATTCCAAGAAGGTCCCAGGGGATTGCTGTGCATAATGAAATCTAAGACGTGTTGGCTGACAGAGGGCTTTTAGAAAAATGTGTGGTTTTTCTGTCTCTCTTATTCCACACACACTATGTACATGCTTAAACAGTTGGCTGCCATCATAAAAATGGTCCCAACCAGGAAGTGTGCAAAAAGGCAGGACAGGCAAGAGCAGTACTACCCTTGGATTTTGGCAAGAACCCACAATGTAGAGGCCCCTTGCCATGGCCTTCTCGCCACATCCGTGCCACTGACTAGGGAGACCATCAGGCAGAGGACCGTGTTCACCTGGAGTCCGCCTCTGCCCTTCTAAACCTCACTTTGGGTACCTGTACCTGGGACTCAGGAATTCCCTGCGCAAATGACCCTGAGCATGTTTCCAGGAACTGCACGGGATCTTCTCCAGCCATTTGACCACCCAGATTTCAACCTGCCCTTAGGAGTAGGACACAAGTGTGTGTACTTCTAGGCCTGAAAGGTGGCTGAAGGGGCCTCACTTTCCTTCAAACACGATCCGTGCTCCTTTCACCTCTCCCCCTTTCTCTCACTGCTCTTGCATTACCTGTAAAGCATGCTGGATTTGGTGAAGGAAGGAAAAATGAATGATCCAAGAGAAAGAGAACGTGGAAGCAGTTTGTGGAACTGAATGACCCTACCCTAGGTCTCCAATATAGCCTACTTCAGTACACATGTTTTTCTTTGTTCTTACAGAAAAATATCCCTTGCCTAGGCTTGGTCATTTAATACCTGCATGACTTTTTACTTTGGCACGGAATCTCCAATTAGTCTGTGTTAGAGAAAACAGCCAGAATAATTTTCTTTACCTATTTTCTATCTGGGACTTGGCTGAGGTGCATGTGCATGAGGCCACTCATGATGTGGGATGCAGCCCGAGGAGAAAAGAACACGGATGGGCTGCCGGCCAGGGCCTGACTCGATATTCATCTATAATAGGTGTAGCAAATATTTCATGAACGTGGCTGTCTGTGCGTGCTTCTTTGCAGTGAAACACTAGAGGTGCTTTATCAATGGTTCCCACTAGATGTCGCTGTTGTCACGTTTGTAAATCCTATAACCCTCCTTATCTTCCACCTTGGTTTAATTTCATTAGATTTAGAACACAAATATGTCAATTTTTAAGTTGGAGGACAGATTTTCCTACATAAATTCTTAGAATCCTTGCTTTATTTTTATGTTGTCACCGACTTCCCATTACTTTTATTGTTTTTCTTGCCCATTTTGAGCATACAAAGGTCTCTGTACACAGTAGGTGCTTAGTAACATTTGAATTGAGTTGAAAAAGGGGGTTTTCTATAGATTTGAGAAGGATAGTGCCTTTCCATTTTAACTTGCTGGAGTATAATTTATTTATTTATTTTTTGGAGACAGAGTCTTGCTCTGTGGCCCAGGCTGGAGTGCAGTGGTGCCATCTCAACTTACTGCAGCCTCAACTTCTCGGGCTCAAGCAATCCTCCTGCCTTGGCCTCCCAAGTAGCTGTGTTACAGGCATATGCGACCACGCGTTTTTTTTTTTTTTTTTTTCCTGTAGAGACAGGGTCTCCCTATGTTGCCTAGGCTGGTCTCGAACTCCTGGGCTCAAGAGCACCATCCACCTTGGCCTCCCAAATGCTGGGATTACAGGCGTGAGCCACCACACCTGGCTGTTATTTTTTAAAAATTAAATGAGTGCCTTGATTACAGGGTTTTAAGTAAGGTCTTAAGCCAAACTCAGTGTGAATTCACATGGGGAAAAATCACTAGCCTCTAACAGAAAATTAGTATTTCCTTTGATTGTAAATGCAGGCAACGAACACAGTAGTACCTGAGACTATGCTGCCAATAGAAATTTCAGATTTTTAATTATTGTAAACTTTTTAAAAAACTTTTAAGTTCAGGGGTACATGTGCAGTTTCGTTATATAGGTAAACTTGTGCCATGGGGGTTTGTTGTACAAACCCAGGCATTAAGCCTAGTACCCATTAGTTATTTTTTCACCCAGGCATTAAGCCTAGTACCCATTAGTTATTTTTTCACCCAGGCATTAAGCCAAGTACCCATTAGTTATTTTTCCTGATTCTCTCCCTCCTTCCACCCTCCACCCTCCACCCTCCAATAGGCCCCAGTGTGTGTTGTTCCCCTCTATATGTCCATGTGTTCTCATCATTTAGCTCCCATTTATAAGTGAGAACATGCGGTATTTGGTTTTCTGTTCCTGCATTAATTTGTTAAGGGTAATGACCTCTACCTTCACCCATGTTCCTGCAAAGGACATGATCTCATTTGCTTTTATGGCTGCATAGTATTCCATGGTGTATATGTACCACGTTTCCTTTTTTTTTCTTTTTCTTTTTATTTTTTGAGACGGAATCTCGCTCTGTCACTCAGGCTGGAGTGCAGTGGCACGATCCTGGCTCACTGCAAGCTCTGCCTCCCGGGTTCACGCCATTCTCCTGCCTCAGCCTCCCAAGTAGCTGGGACTACAGGCGCCCGCCACCTCGCCCGGCTAATTTTTTTTGTATTTTTAGTGGAGACACATTGTGTTAGCCAGGATGGTCTCGATCTCCTGACCTCGTGATCCACCCGTCTTGGCCTCCCAAAGTGCTGGGATTACAGGCGTGAGCCACCGTGCCCGGACCTTGCACCACATTTTCTTTATCCAGTCTGTCACTGATGGTCATTTAGGTTGATTCCATGTCTTTGCTATTGTGAATTATGCTGCAATAAACATATGTGTGCATGTGTCTTTATAATAGAACGATTTATATTCCTTAGAATATATACCCAGTAATTGGAAAACATCATTCTCAGTAAACTATCGCAAGGACAAAAAACCAAACACCGCATGTTCTCACTCATAGGTGGGAATTGAACAATGAGAACTCATGGACACAGGAAGGGGAACATCACACACCGGGGACTGTTGTGGGGTGGGGGGAGGGGGGAGGGACAGCATTAGGAGATACACCTAATGCTAAAGGACGAGTTAATGGGTGCAGGAAATCAACATGGCACATGGATACATATGTAACAAACCTGCACATTGTCACATTGTGCACATGTACCCTAAAACCCTAAAGTATAATAAAAAAGAAAGAAAAAAAAAAAAAAAAAAAAAAAAAAAAAGAATATATACCCAGTAATGGGATTGCTGGGTCAAATCGTATCTCTGTTTTTAGGTCTTGGAGAAATCACCACACTGTCTTCCACAATGGTTGAACACACCAATGGTGTAAAAGAGTTCCTTTTTCTCCGCAAACTCACCAGCATCTGTTATTTTTTGACTTTTTAATAATGGCCATTCTGACTGGTGTGAGATGGTATCTCATTATGGTTTTGATTTGCATTTCTTTAATGATCAGTGACCTGGACCTTTTTTTTCATGTGATTGCTGGCTGCATGAATGTCTTCTTCTGAGAAGTGTCTGTTCATGTCCTTTGCCCACTTTTTGATTTTTTTTGTGTGTGTCTAAGTTCTTTATAGATGCTGGGTATCAGACCTTTATCAGATGCATAGTTTGCAAACATTTTCTCCCATTCCGTAGGTTGTCTGTTTACTGTGTTGATAGTTTCCTTTGATGTGCAGAAACTCTTTAGTTTAATTAGATCCCATTTGTCAATTTTTGCTTTGTTACAATAGCTTTTGGTGTCTTCATCATGAAATCTTTGCCCATTCCTATGTCCTGAATGGTATTGCCTAGGTCATCTTCCAGAGTTTTTATACTTTTGGGTTTTACATTTAAGTCTTTAATGCATCTTGACTTAATTTTTGTATATGGTGTAAGGAAGGGGTCCAGTTTCAGTTTTCTGCATATGGCTAGTCTGTTGCAGCACCATTTATTAAATAGGGAGTCCTTTCCCCATTGCTTGTTTTTGTCAGGGTTTTCAAAGATCAGATAGTTGTAGGTGTGTAGGCTTATTTCTGGATTCTGTATTCTGTTCCATTGGTCTATGTGTCTGTTTTTGTACTAGTATCATGGTGCTTTGGTTACCATAGCCCTGTAGTGTAATTTGAAGTTGGGTAGTGTGATGCCTCCACCTTTGTTCCTTTCATTGCAGACAGTCTTGAACATTTTTATTGCAGACAATCTTGAACATTTTTATTGCAGACAATATTGAATCTTGACATTTATCTCCATTTTGAAATTAAGGTAGTTACCAGTTCAATTATAGATCTTTTAGTATGTTAAAAAGAGGCGCATGTATTACTACATCACACATTTGTTTTTAAAGTATTTTAATAACTGTATTAAAGTATTTTAGTAACTGTATTCAGTGGAATTAATTTCCTTTGGAGTCATATGTCTGTGATTTTATGCACTTGAAAGTGTTATCCTGAAAAAGGGTCCACAGGCTTCACCAAACTGACTGTAGGCAGAATAATGGCTACCCAAAGATGTCCCTGTCCTAATCCCAAGAAACCACGAAATGTTAATGTTATGTGGCAAGGAGGAATTAGGGTTGCAGATAGAACTAAGGTGGCTAATTAGCTGACCTTAAGATGGAGAGATTAATCCTGGAGCATCACAGTGTGACCAATGTCACCACAAGGGTCTTTATAAGTGAAAGAGGGAGGCAGGAGAGTTGGGGTCAGAGTCAGAGAAGAAGATGTGGTGATGGAAACAGAGATGGGAATAAAGTGATTGCTAGCTTTGAAGACAGAAGGCGGCCATAAGCCAGGGAGTGTGGCAGCCTCTGGAAGCTGGAAAAGGCAAGGAAAAACCTGCTGATCCCTTGATTTTGGCTCCACAAGACTTGTTTGGACTTCTAGCCTCCAGAACTGCAAGATAGTAAATCTGTGTTGTTCTAAGCCATTGATTTTGTGATCATTTGTTGTAGCAGCCATAGGAAACCCATGAATCAACAAAGAAGTCAGTGGCACAAAACAGTTAGAAGCCCCCTGTGTTGAGCCTAAAGATCGGAGAAGAATAGTTCCATGTGTGGTGGAGATAGGGGAGACGGTGAATTAAGGAGTTGCCTATTGCTGCATGACAAACTGTTCCAACATAGCAGCTCAGTAAACATTTATTATCTTATAGTTTCTGTGGGTCAGGAATTTTGGACTGGCTCTGCTGGCTGGCTGTGGTTCTGGGTGTCTCATGATGTTCTAGTCACAATGTTAGCTGGGGCTGCCATTGTTGGAAGGCTGGACCAGGGCTGAAGAATCTACTTCCAAGTTGGCATACTCACATGGCTGTGGGCAGGAGGCTTCTGGTCCATATTGGTGTTTGGCAGGAGGCCTTAGTTCCTCATTACATGGACCTCTTCTCAGGGTGGCTTGAGTGTCCTCACAACATGGCTTCCTCCACCTCTTAAAGGAAGTAGTATTAAAGAAGCTATGGACATATTTTAAAACTACTCCACCATTTCCCTGTCTGTTTGCTCCTTTAAAAAAATTTCTGTGAGCAAATTGATACCAGGAGAAGAAACCAAGATTGTTTGGATACAGAATGCAAATGATCGACAAGACTTAGATCTAGAAATTTTCATTTTTATTTAATCTACTTAAAGCCTTAAATAAAATTATTTAATACTAATTGAAGTCTTAAAGCAAAGAACTAAAATTCTTCTTTCTGGAAATTCTGTCTTTACCCACTTGGCCTGGAACAGTTTTTTAAAAAATAAACTTTAAATTTCAGAATATTTCATAGTTTCAGGTTAACGGAAAAGTTGCCAAGATAGTATAGAGAGATCTTGTATACTTCACACTTAGTTTCCACTCATGTTAATGTCTTACATTACTGTGGTACATTTGTGACAACAAGTGGACCAATATTGATATACTACTATTGACTAAAGTTTATACTTTATTTGGATTTCATTAATTTTTTTTTTTTCTCGAGACAGAGTCTTGCTCTGTCACCTAGGCTGGAGTGCAGTGGCATGATTTCAGCTCTCTGCAACCTCTGCCTCCTGGGTTCAAGTGATTATCCTCTCTTAGCCTCCCAAGTAGCTGGAATTACAGGCATGCGCCACCAAGCCCAGCTAATTTTTATATTTTTAGTAGAGATGGGGTTTCACCATGTTGAACTCCTAGCCTCAAGTGATCTGCCCACCTCTACCTCCCAAAGTGTTGGGATTACAGACGTGAGCCACCGCACCTGGCCAGATTTCCTTAATTTTTACCCAGTGTCAGAACAGTGCATTTTTAGAGTGGAGTTTTCTCCACGTATCTCTGATATCTTAACAGTATCAGGGCTTTTTGAAAAAGCAACAAAACCAAGATGTGCTGTGGCATGGGGGACCACAAACTCTGGGTAGTTTTGAATTTGAATCTTGCCTGTCATTGCCAGCTGAAGGTCCCTAATCAAGTTACTTCTCCTTCCTCACCTCAGTTTCCTATCTAAAATGGGACTGAGGATACATGATAGGAGTGTTGTGAAGATTAAACAAACTCGTGAGTGTGAAGCAGCTTGGATAATTTTTGACACATTAGCTGGTTGGGGATAGCTATTACTGTGTGGAACTCAGGGTTTGCTGAGGTAATCTGGCCCAGAACAAGATCCGTCCTATACAATGTGGAAATTGCAGAGTCCCCATCTGGGCCTGGGGATAATGAATAAGGAAGGCCTCCTGCAGAGGTAGCATGAATTGCATCTAGAAGAATGGGTGAGAGTTGGGTGGAGGAAGGGGCCCATGCAATGGGAAGATGTCTGGGAAGAGGGAGCTGCCTGGCAGAGGTGATGGTGTGAAACAGCCTGGTAGCTTTGGGGCAGGCAACTCAGTGGTGTGTGGTGGTTGTGATTTCTTTCTAACTCGGATGAGGTTAGAATATAACCAGGGCTATAAACTCTACCCCTGCCCTGACAGGGATCCTGGGGAGGTGGTTGTGGATGTTTAAAGTGTGCCTTTCACAGGATAATTCATCCTAGCGGATGGACTGTACCTCTGTGCCCAGTCGTGACCAGGTGTCCCTCTTACCTTGCTTATCCTGGCCGTACCTTGTGGCTGTTGTCTGACCTGTGTCCAGTTTATTTCCACCAAGACGCCGCACTCTAGGAGAGCTCTAGCTGGGAGGAGAATTCTGTCTGGGTGTGCCAGTCATGTGAGACACAGGGCAGCACAGCACAACATATGCTCTAACAGAAGACGTGTTTACTACTTACAGACGCCAGAGAGGAGGGCAGCAGGCCTCTCTGGGCCAGTGGGAAGGGGAGCCAGCTGGGAACTACACCCTCAACCAGAGGGTGGGGAGCGGGTGAGCGAGAGGAATCTGAGGGCTGAAGACTTTGTTGGGATCCAGGGCATTACCCAGGCAGGTTTCCCATGGGGAATTCTAATTGGTGGGTTTAGAGCAAGCAGGCATGATTTAGGTGGGGTCACCCTGCAGCTGAGAGGCGGTCACTGCGGTCATAAGCACGCGCTGTGGGGTCTTTGGGGCGAGTCAAGTGGGTGGTATCCCGCTGTCCCCCAGGGAGGTGCTCACCAGGAGGTGGTTGCATAAGGCAGGTGTCTGGATCAGCTGTACTGAGGAAGTGGAAAGAGAACTGGAGACTGTCAAGAGGGACAACACTCCTCCTTGTATGAGAAGGTTCAACTTATATTTACAATGGATATGGAGGCAACCAAAAATTATAAGAATTCACTGCAGAGGTGGTGAGTGGCCAGCTGAGTTGAGGGGGGGCTTATGGGCTGTGGTATAATGAACCATCACAAAGGACTTTTAGGGCCCGGGTGTTGAAGGTGGCAGAGAGTGAAGGAGCCTGACTCCTCTGGCCCACCCCCCCATTGTTTGGAGGAGATGCCTAATGAAGGAGAATACTTGTTTGGGAATTTATATGAATGAGATAAACTTGTATTGCATTAAGGCGCTGCTATTTAGGAGTTGTTATGGCCATGAGCCTACCCTGATACAGCCTGTATGGATTGATGATATTGCAGGGAAGAATATCAAACACAAATGGATTTTATGTTTTAAAATTCTGGCCTAAATTTGCAAAACCCTGGGAGATAACTTTGCCTGTCTATAATGAAGGTCTATAAAGCAAACTGCAGTTGCTGCTATGTAACAGAGATCACAGTGGGACGATCTAAATAATTTCCAAAGCCTAGAAGCAGGGAGAAATGAAATGCAGAGGCTTTATGTTCAAACTTAATGTACTTCATTACACAAAGATGAGACTTTAATTATGTTGTTTCCTTGGAAGAAAATTAAATTATAGAAATAATCTACTTTTTCACAATAGCATAAATAAACTTAAGAAAGACCACATAAAGAGGCAGACAAAAAAAGATTTTTATCAGACCAAGTGCCATCTTAATGGTCAATCCTGCATTAGAAGCGGAGAGACACAGATTTTTTTTTTTTTTTTTCCCTCCTGAGACAGAGTTTCACTGTTGTTGCCCAGGCTGGAGTGCAGTGGCATGATCTCAGCTCACTGCAACCTCTACCTTCTGGGTTCAAGCGATTCTCCTGCCTCAGCCTCCCAAGTAGCAGGGATTACAGGCATATGCCACCATACCTGGCTAATTTTTTTTGTATTTTTAGTAGAAATGGGGTTTTGCCATGTCAGCCAGGCTGGTCTGTAACTCCTGTCCTCAGGTGATCCACCCGCCTCGGCCTCCCAAAGTGCTGGGATTGGATGTGAACCACCACAAACGGGCCAAGAGACACAGTTTTATCAGGTATTCTTGAGCAGTCTTTCAAGAGAGCTTACTTGATTAATTATTTTCAAATTTTTTCTCAGAGTAAGGAGACATTTTATTTGTATTTAGAAGTGTCTTAGATGAGCTTAATATTTGATGCGTTAATTTTAATCTTCCCTCTTTTTAATTAAAATATGCCTTTTCCTATCGCGCTTTATCAATTCTACATCTTTCCCCTACAATGAGGAAGCTCACTGTAACCCATCATTTCCTATTTATAAACTTTTCAAAGCAGGAAACAAATTTCCTGAAAAAACACATCTATAAAACTTACAAAGACCATATATTAACTTTTTGATTGTATGTAATGGATCTTTTAGAATGACATATATAAAAATCAATGACTAGTGTGAAATTAGAATAAAATTCTTTTTAAAAAGTTGTTGCTTATCAGCTGTCCCATGTTATGTTATTCCCAATCTTTCCTATGCAATTCAAAGTTTTAGTTTCTAATCCTATTGTATAACTTTTTATTTCCTTTCTGAAAATTGATCTTACAAAGAAGCATTTCAGCTAAGCATTCTCTTGAAAAATACTTGGATAAAATGTGTATTTCCTTTTTAGTATTTTAAACTGTCTGTAATAACTTCATGCTGTAGGAAAAACCTGGAAAACTAAATAATCAGGCATAATGTTGTTCCATGTCATTTTCTGGAAATTATGCCCACTCTGCCTTTCATTCTTTAAAAAAATCTAAATAGGGATTACAGATAACTTATTCAAATGAGTACAATACATGATATTTATGATGTGAAAGTCAAAATAAAAAATAGAGACAGATCTCTAACATTTTATTTTGGAAATGAAGAATTCCAGTTTGGGGCATACACACAGACTAGGTGGCCTTCAGTATGTCTGAAGAACCAAGAGCACATTGGGAGTTTTATTACAAAGAGAAATGTTACATATTGTTTTGAAAGAAAACTCTTTTGCACTACAGAAGCTTTTGGGAGCTGGCAAGCTCTGATTGGTGAGTGTCTGAGTTCATTTAGTGTTGCTATAAAGGAATACCAGAGGCTGAGTAATTTATGAAGAAAAGAGGTTTATTTGGCTCACCATTCTATAATCTGTACAAGAAGCACGACACTGGCATCTGCTCGACTTCTGTTGAGGCCTCAGGCTGCATCCACTCATGGCAAAAGGCAAAAGGGAGCTGCTGTGTATAGAGATCAAATGGTGAGAGAGGAAGCAAGAGAGAGAGGGGAGGTGCCAGGGTCTTTTTAACAACCAGCTCTCAAGGGGTCTGATAGTATGAGAACTCACTCACTCTCTCAGGCCCAGGAAGGGCGTTAATCTGTTCATGAGGTATCTGTCCTCCTGACCTGAACACTTCTCATTAGGTTCCACCTCTGGCATTGGGGATCAAGTTTCAACATGAGGTTTGGAGGGGACAAATATCTAAACCACAGCAGTGAGTAACAGTCTTAGAGTCATGGCAGATTGTTTTAGCAGCTACTAGGTAAAACTGGTCTTAGGGCTGTAGCAGACTGTTTGAGCAGCTGGCCTTGTAGAAAATTTAATTCTTGGAGCAGGTGCTATATCCCCCAAATGCTTTTTACCCCTGGCCACTCAACTCTGATTTAGTTGGGTATTGCAAGGATGACCCAATTTGTATAATCCACTTTCATAATGAAGACAAACTGAGATGGGACATAGAGGGTGTTATTTTTTTTCTGCTTCAACTTTTATTTTAGAATTGGTACATGTGCAGGTTTGTTACAAAGGTATATTGTGTGAAGCAGAAATTTGGGATATGACTGAACCCATCACCCAGTGAGCACAGTATCCAATAGGTAATTTTCAACCCTTGCCCCCGTTTCTTTCTCCCCACTCTGTAATTCCCAGTGTCTGTTGTTACCAACTTTATATCCATGTGTACCCAATGTTTAGCTCCCACTTGTGAGATTATGTAGTATTTTGTTTTCTATTTCTGCATAGTTCACTTAGGATAATGGACTCCAGCTGCATCCATGTGGCTGCAAAGGACATTCATTTGTTCTTTTATGACCGCATAGTACTCCATGGTGTACGTATGCCACATTTTCTTTATTCAGTCCACTGTTGATGGGCCCCAGGGTTGATTCCATGTCTTTGCTATTCTGAATAGTGCTGCAATGAACATGCAAGTGCATGTCTTTTTGGTAGAATGATTTGTTTTCTTTTGAATATATATCCAGTAATGGGATTGCTGGGGCAAATGGTAGTTCTAAGTTCTTCGAGGAATCTCCAAACTGCTGGACTAATTTGTATTCCTAACAACAGTGTATGAGTGTTCCCTTTTCTCTACAGCCTCACCAGCATCTGTTATTTTTTGACTTTTTAGCAACAGCCATTCTGACTGGTATGAGTTGGTATCTCACTGTGGTTTCTATTTGCATTTTTCTGACAATTTGTGCTGATGAGCATTTTTTTCATATGTTTGTTGGCTGCTTGTATGTCTTCTTTAGAGAAGTGTCTGCTCATGTCCTTTGACCACTTTTTAATGGGGTTATTTGTTTTTTGTTTATTGATTTAAATTCCTTATAGATTCTTGATATTAGACCTTTGTTGGATGCATAATTTGTGAATATTTTCTCCCATTTTGTGGATTATCTGTTTAATTCCTTGATAATTTCTCTTGCTGTGAGGACGTTCTTTTGTTTAATTAGGTCCCAGTTATCAATTTTTGTTTTTGTTGCGATCACTTTTGAGGACTTAGCCATAAATTATTTCCCAAGGCCAATATTGAGAAGCGTATTTCCTAGATTTTCCTCTAGGATTTTTTATAGTTTTAGGTCTTACATTTAAATCTTTAATTTATCTTGAGTTAATTTTTCTATGTGGTGATAGAGGTCCAGTTTTATTCTTCTGCATATGGCTAGCCAGTTATCCCAGCACAATTTACTGAATAAAGATTCGTTTCCCCATTGCTTATTTTTGTGCAGTTCATCGAAGATCTTGTGGTTGTAAGAGTGCAGCTTTATTTCTGGGTTCTCTATTCTGTTTCATTGGTCTATGTGTCTTTTTATACCAGTACCATGTTGTTTTGGTTACTGTAGCTGTGTTAGTCCATTTTCATGCTGCTTTAAATTACCCAAGACTGGGTAATTTATAAACAAAGGAGGCTTAATTGACTCACTGTCTACATGGCTGGAGAGGCCTCAGGAAATTTATGGCGAAGGTGAAGGAGAGGCAAATACCTTCTTCACAAGGTGTCAGGAAGGAGAGGGGAGAAAGTGTGTGAAGAAAGAACTGTCAAACACTTGTAAAACCATCAGATCTCATGAGAACTCACTCACTGTCATGAGAGTAGCATGGGGGAACCACCCCTATGATCCAGTCACCTCCCATCAGGTCCCTCCCTTGACACATGGGAATTGGGATTACAATTTGATGTCAGATTTTGGTGGGGACACAGCCAAACCATATCAGTAGCCTTATAGTGTAGTTGGAAGTCAGGTAATGTGATGCCTCTGGCTTTGTTCTTTTTGCTTAGAATTGCTTTGGCTATTTGGGCTCCTTTTTGGTTTCATATAAATTTTAGAATGGCTTTTTCTAATTCAGTGAAAAATGATGTTGGTAGTTTGATACAAATAGCATTAAAACTGTAAATTGCGGCCGGGCGTGGTGGCTCACGCTTGTAATCCCAGCACTTTGGGAGGCTGAGGCGGGCGGATCACGAGGTCAGGATATCGAGACCAAGGTGAAACCCCGTCTCTACTAAAAATACAAAAAATTAGCCGGGCGTGGTGGCGGGTGCCTGTAGTCCCAGCTACTTGGAGAGGCTGAGGCAGGAGAATGGCGTGATCCTGGGAGGCGGAGCTTGCAGTGAGCTGAGATTGCGCCACTGCACTCCAGCCTGGGCGACAGAGCGAGACTCTGTCCCCCCAAAAAAAAAAAAAAAAAAAACAAAAAATACAAAAAAACTGTAAATTGCTTTAGGCAGTATGGTCATTTTAATAATATTGATTCTTCCAATCCATGAGCATGGAACATTTTTCCATTTATTTATGTCATCTCTGATTTTTTTTTTTTTCAGCAGTGTTTTGTAGTTCCCCTTATAGAGATGTTTCACCTACTTGGTTAGTTGTATTCCTAGGTAGTTCATATTTTGGTGGCTATTGTGAATGGAATTGTGTTCTTGATTTGGCACTCACCTAGAATGTTGTTGGTGTATAGAAATGCTACTGATTTTTATTACATGTATTTTGTATCCTGAAACTTTACTGAAGTCACTTATCAGTTCTAGGGGCCTTTTGGCAGAGTCTTTAGGGTTTTCTAGGTATACAATCATATTGTCAGTGAAGAGAGTTTAACATCTTCTTTTCCTATTTAGATGCCTTTTATTTCTTTCTTCTGCTTGATTGCTGTGGCTAGGACTTCCAGTACTATGTTGAATAGGTATGGTGAGAGTGGGCATCCTTGACTTGTTCCAGTTCTCAAGGGAAATAGTTTCAGCTTTTGATCATTCAGTAGGATGTTGACTGTGGGTTTTTCATAGATGGCTCTTATTATTTTGAGGTATGTTCCTATGATGCCTAGTTTGTTGAGGGTTTTTGTCATGAAGGGATGTTGGCTTTTATTGAAGCTTTTTCTGCATCTATTGAGATGATCATATAGTTTTTGTTTTTAATTCTGTTTATGTAGTGAATCATATTTATTGATTTGTGTATGTTGAACCCATCTTGTATCCCAAGAAGAAAGCATACTTGATGATGGTGAATTAACTTTCTGATGAGTTGCTGGATTCAGTTTGCTAGTATTTTGTGTCTGTGTTCATCAGGGATATTCACCTGAGGTTTTCTTTTTTCATTGTGTCTCTTCCAGATTTTGTTATCAGAATTATGCTGGCTTTGTAAAATGAGCTATGGAGGAGTCCTTCCTTTTTGATTTTTTGGAATAGTTTCAGTAGGCTTGGTACCAGTTTGTCTTTGTACATCTGGTAGAATTTGTGAATCCACCTGGTCCAGGGCTATTTCTGGTTGGGAGACTTTTTATTTCTGATTCAATTTTGGAACTCATTATTGGTCTGTTCAGGTTTTTACTTTCTTCCTGGTTCATTCTCGGGTGGTTGTATGTTTCCAGGGATTTATTTTCCTCCAGATTTTCTAATTTGTGTGCATAAATGTGTTCATAATAGTCTCTGAGGTTCTTTTGTATTTCTGTGGAATCGGTTGTAATGTCACCTTTGTCATTTCTGAATGTGCTTGTTTGGATCTTCTCTCTCTTTTCCTTTTTTAATCTATCTATCTATCCATCTTGCTTATTCTTTCAAAGAGCCAAGTTTTGGTTTCATTGATCTTTTGTATGGACTTTTGGGTCTCTTAGTTCTGCTGTGATTTTGCTTATTTCTTATCTTCAGCTGGTTTTGAGGATGATTTGTTCTTATTTTTCTGGTTCCCCTAGATATGATGTTAGATTGTTAATTTGACATTTTTATGACTTGTTGATGTAGGCATTAGCACTATAAAATTTTAACACTGCTTTAGCTGTATCCCAAAGATTCTGGTATATCATGTCTCTGTTTTCATTAGTTTTAATAATTTTTACTTTTCTGACTTAATTTCATTCTTTACCCAAAAGTCATTCAGGAGCAAGTTGTCTAATTTCCACGTAATTGTATGATTTTGAGAGATCTTGGTATTGATTTGTATTTTTATTGCATTGTGGTCTGAGAATGGTTGGTATGGTTTTGGTTTTTTTTTAATTTATCGAGACTTGCTTTATGGCCAAGCATATGGTTGATCTTAGAACATGTTCCATGTGCAGATGAGAAATATGTATATTCTATGGTTGTTGGGTGGAATATTCTGTAGGTGTTTATTAGGTCTAATTGATCAAATATTCAGTTTAAGTCCAGAATTTCTTTATTAGTTTCCTGCCTTGATGATCTGTCTAATGTTGTTTGTGGAATGTTGAAGCACCCCCCCGCCGCCCCCCCGCCGCCGACTATTATTGTGCAGCTATCTGAATTTTTTTGTAAGTCAAGAAGAACTTGTTTTATATGGGTGATCCAATGTTGAGTGAGTATATATTTAGAATAGTGATGTCTTCTTGTCGAATTGAACCCTTTGTTATTATGTAATGCCCTTCTTTGTTCTTCTTGAGTGTTGTTGGTTTAAAGTCTGTTTTTTTTTTTTTTTTTTTTTTTTTTTGAGATGGAGTTTTGCTCTTGTTGCCTAGGCCTGGAGTACAATGGCACAATCTCAGCTCACTGCAGCCTCTGCCTCTTGGGTTTAAGTGATTCTCTTGCCTCAGGCTTCCAAGTAGCTGGGATTACAGGTGTCCACCACCACACCTGGCTAAATTTTTGTATTTTTGTTAGAGATGGGGTTTCACCATATTGGCCAGGCTGATCTCGAACTCCTGACCTCAGGTGATCAGTACATCTTGGATTCCCAAAGTGCTGGGACTACAGGTGTGAGGCACTGCACCTGGCCTAAAATCTGTTTTATCTTTGATAAGAATAGTGACTCCTGCTCTTTTTGATTTCTATTTACATGATAAATCTTTCTCCACCCTTTTACTTTGAGCCTGTGGATGTTGTTATGTGTGAGGTGGGTCTCTGGAAGATAGCAGACAGTTGGGTCTTGTCTTTTTATCCAATTTGCCACTTTCTGCCTTTTAAGTGAGGGTGTTTAGATGGTTTATATTCAAGGTTAGTATTGATATGTGAGATTTTGATCCTGTCATCATGTTATTGGCTGGTTGTTTTGTAGACTTAATTGTGTAGTTGCCTTATAGTGTCTGTGGAATATGTGCCTAAATGTGTTTCTGGGTAGCAGGTATCATTCTTTCATTTTCATGCTTACTACTCCCTTAAAAATCTCTTGTCAGGCTGGTCTAGTAGTAACAAATTCCCTTAATAATGTTCCTTGTTTGAAAAGGATTTGGCAGGATATAAATTTTTTGGTTGGAATTTCTTCTAAGGATGCTGAAAATAGTCTCACCAATCTCTTCTGGTTTGTAAGGTTTCTGCTTAGATGTCTGCTGCTAGCCTGATGGGGTTCCTTTTTTAAGTAATTTGATGCTTCTCTCTAGCTGCCGTTAGGATTTTTTTTTTTTTGAATTTTCCTTGGTGAATCTGATGACTATGTGTCTTGGGGATGGTCGTATTGCATGGTATCTCACAAGCATTCTCTGTATTTATTGAATTTGCACATCAACCTGTCTAGTGAGATTGTGGAAATCTTTGTGAACTATATCCTCAAATATGTTTTCCAAGTTGCTTACTCTTTGTACTTCT
The DNA here is from genome assembly GCF_009828535.3 of Hylobates moloch. Taxonomy (NCBI): domain Eukaryota; kingdom Metazoa; phylum Chordata; class Mammalia; order Primates; family Hylobatidae; genus Hylobates; species Hylobates moloch. Next base: position 55,073,773 of record NW_026652296.1, on the reverse strand, counting down.
CTCTCAAGAATGTCAGCGGGTTGTAGGTTTAGTCTCTTCACATAATCCCATATTTGTCAAATGTTTTATCATTTTTAAAAATTCTTTTTATTTTTGTCTGACTGAGTTGATTTGAATAGCTGGTCTTTGAGCTCTGAGATTCTTTCCTCGTCTTTGTCTATTCTGCTGTTAATGCTTACAACTGTATTATAAAATTCTTGTAGTGAATTTTTCAATTCCAGAAGTTCAGTTTGGTTTTATCTTAAAATTGCTATTTGATCTTTCAGCTTTTTGACCATTTTACTGGATTCCCTGTGTTCCTTAGATTGGGTTTCAGCTTTCTCCTGACTCTTGATGAGTTTCCTTGCCATCCAGATTTTGAATTCTATTTCTGTCATTTCAGTCATTTCAATCTGGTTAAGAGCCATTGTTAGGGAATGAGTGTGCTTGTTTGGAGGTAAGGGGACACTCTGACTTTTTTAATTGTCAGAGTTCTTGCATTGATTCTTAGAAGGCTGGTGTTCCTTTTTCTTTTTGGATTTGCTGTTGTTGGATAGGGCATTTTGTTTATTTTTTTTATTGCCTTTGAGGGTTTAACTGGTGTAAGTTGAGTATAGTCAATAGGCTTAATTTCTGGGTGCTTTCAGAGGGCCAAGGCTCTGTATAGGACTTTTATTTGTGGCTAGATTCTCGTCCTAGGTTTCACAGCTGATGTATACTGGCAGAATATTTTTTGTGTTGTAATTTGGGCTGTGATCCAGTAGATGGTGCTTAAGAGTAATGGCTGGCAGATAGGTTGTTACTCAGTGGTAGGGCTACTTTGTATTTCTCTGTGTTCACAGCAGTGCTCTGTGGTGAGTGGTGGGAAGAGATGACTCCCTTGCCAGGTTCACTCCTGGGCCTTAGTGGAGCCCTCTCTGATCACTGGTATAGTGCATGCATTTCCTTTGTTACATGTTCCTGGCTGTGAGCCTCCCTTGGGCAGAGGTCATGGCTGGCAGATAGGCTACACCCCTCTGCAACTGGCCTTGTGGAGAGAGGTGTGCTCCACTCCCATGCTGGACCATAAACCTGCATCTCACTTGTCTCACAGATCTCAACTCAGCACTCCTGAGCTGTGTGTTGCAACCCTGGGATGTTGGGACTGGGCCCTCAGCTCTATCCTCCAGCCCCTTGGGGTCTGGCATTGGCTGCTCTGGGGGATCAAAAGTACTCCCGGGCCCCTGTAAAAGCACTCAGCTTAGGCAATGGAGGCTGTGCTATGCACATGCTCCTGTGGGAGCAGCCAGGCAGGGGCCTTGGAAGGGGCTGGCAGGCAAGAGGCCTGCACAATAGATGCTCCCCTGTCCTGCAGGAAAGATGGCATTGCTGTCTCCTGGACCAGTGGTCAGCTGGAGTTAGAGGTACTCAGAGGAAGATGGCCCTAGGGGATGACATCTATGGCCATATTCCACTGCAGCTTCCCTGTATGCATACCCCGCCTCTGGCTTAATGCTGGAGCTCTGTCTCTGCCTACTCTCTGGTAAGATCCCTCTGCCAATTCAGATGTCTGTGGAGGTTGTGGGGTCTCTTGTATGTAGGATCCCAGAGGTCCACAGCAAGAGCGGGCTGCCCTGCCATCACTTCACTCACTCCTTCCCTAGGAGCTGTTCAGGGCCAGGAACTAGCTGTCACGCTCAGCAACCTTTTGCAGGGTTCTCAGCTTCCTTCCTCTTCAGCCTTGGTGTCTGCATTGTCTATCAACTCTCAGTGTTTTTTCCTCTGAAGATGTGTTTGAAGTATGTTGGTTTACTCCATATTTTCTTCTCTCTTGGTGGGAGTGGCACTTCTTGGCTGCGTCTAGCCATCTTGTCCTGCATCCTTAAAAATTACTTACATATTTTTATTTAGAGTCTTCCAGTGAAGTTGACCCTCCAGAAAGATGTACCAAGGATATTCTGCTCTTTGCATCCTCCCTGCACAGAATTGAGTCTGTGCCTACTCCCATTTCAGACGCATGTAGTAGTGGAGTACTGAGTTAATCTGGAAAACTTGCTGGTCTGTGAGAAATCAAACTTCAGGCAGACAAGTCAGGAAGCCAACATCTTGTGGGGATGTGGTGTCACTGTGACAGGGGAGAACAGCCACCCTGGTCATCCTGGCTCCCCACAGGCAGGAGAGACTTAGGAACCTGTTGGTGGCTTTTTAAACCATGGTTGTTATCAGGACTTTGGTAGGGGCAGTCCCTGACTTACATCATTCACTGTAGTTGAGGATGGTGAGGTGGTATTAAAATAGAGAGTAGTTTCAGTTCATGGCATCATTCTAAAACACTTACTGATCTACAGAGTTTGACTCAGAGATACCTGGTCAGGTGTATTGAGGTGTCCTCTCTTAGGAAAATGATGAGCACCTCAATATATCCCTGTAAATAAATAGACCTTTGCAGGTGTTTCCATCTCTCCCCCTGTGGTATTGTTCCTCCACCTACCTACCCCATGGCTGCAGCATTACCAATCTATGTTCCTGGAGCCCTGACCCCTTTTGACCATGTATTTTTCCCCCCTTAGGTGATACAGGAGCTAGAGGGCCAGAGTGGGAGGAATTTTCTTCTCTCATCTGGGATGAGGCTCTGGCAAAGTCCTTTGTTCCTGGAGAGTAGGTGCTTGTTTTGCAGAAGGCTCTGAGTATATTTCTCCATCACTCAGAGCCATCACTCAGGGTCTCTTTCCCCCACTCCTAACCAGGGCCACAAAAAGATCTTTCTCAGGTTCTCAAAAGGAGAACATGGTAGGGTTCCTGGAGGGCAAGTTCATGAAAGTGTGAGGCCTATCATGGGTGCAGCCCCAGAAGTTTCTCTCCCTTGTGCTAGTCCATACTGTCTTCAGCAATTCATCAAAATTACCATTTAAATGTTCCTCTTAGTTTCTGCCTCCAGTGACTTCTGCTTCAGGTAAATAGATCTTAGTTTCTAAGATTTTAGTTTCCAGAGATCTGTATTTCTCTGGATACATCAGTCTTTTCTTATTTTGAGGTTTTCTCTGTGACCTGTATTCTGACAGGTCCAAGAAAAGCCCTGATTTGTACTTTGTCCAGCTTTGACTCATACGGGAGGAAACGATGTATTCTAAACTCTTTACATGTCAGGGCTGAAACTGGAGCCACGTTTAAGTTTGTGAAGCACATCAGGGTAGACGTTTATGTCCTAGAATGAGGGTGGTCTAGTGGATTGCATGGGCATGACGTTAGAAGATTTAGATCTGGCTTGAGGGAGCTGTCACTGACGCAGGAGACATCCGTATTTGTTAGATGGGAGTTGCTGAATCCAACACAGAGTGTCATGAAATAACAAATGTGACAATGAGAAGTGTTACAAGGTCTTTCTGTCAGTGTTAAGACAGCCACACTTCACTTCCCTGGAACCAATGCCTCTGGTGTGGCAGAAAGAAGACTTCAGCTTTCTGTGGCATTTGCTTTCTTGGCTATCCTTCCTGTCTTTTCTGACTTGCCCCCTTGTCATGTAGTCAGCTCTACATTTATTAAAAAAGCAGTAGCCTGGCACCAGGATTCTTTCAGGCTGCCTCTCTCTTTCTCTCTCTCTCTCTCTTCTTTTCTTTTTTCTTTTCTTTTCTTTCTTTCTCTCTTTCTCTTTCTTTCTTTCTCTCTTTCTCTCTCTCTCTCTGTCTCTCTCTTTCTCTCTTTTTCTCTCTTTCTCTTACACACACACACACACACACACACACACACACACACACACACACACTGTGTTCAGCATTGGACTCTGGCCATCAGAAACATGCATTCTGTCAGTTTAAAAGGGAGTTGACAGGAATCGTTGTGAAAACACACTTGTTCTGGAATCTGGGCTCGTGGAATTTGCTCCTGCTGGACATTCCCTGGACCCGGAGTGATGCCAAAGTAAGGCAAGGCCACAAGCAGCCCCACTTTGCCTGACCTTTCCTCACTCCATGCCTGTGGGGCTTGTAGAGCAGCTGCGGAGGATTGGGTGACTTCCAAAGTCAGCTCCTGAGAGCGGGTTGCCAGGGAATTCTCTTGAACAGGGCCGTCCAAGGGATGGATACATTTCCTGGTCCTGAAGCAGAGAAATTAAAGCAGAAATAGGCATGGAAAGATGCTCTGCCCAAAGAAGTCCCCCTCTCTTCCCCAGGAGTTGAATAACAGTTCTCTTTCATTTGGGTATATTGGGTATATTTTACTTTTAAAGGCTTAATTTAGTCATTTTTAACAACAAAGTAGAATAGTTCAGAGATTTATAAAAACAGCAGCAATAACAACAAAAAACTTTGCTGCAGTGTTTGCTTTTCTTGCAGGCCCTCCTGGTGAGGCTGCTCTTTGAAGCACTTACACAGGTTCTCACAACTCTGCTTGGACCACCTTCCCAAAAGCAATGGCCTTTTAGGCCCCCAGGTGACCCAGTCATTCCCACCTTCTTCATTCTCCTGATCTGTGTCATTATCCCACTTACTTCTCCTCGAGGCAGGAAAAGGGCTGTGGGATGAGCTCATTGATATCATTCAGGTGAGCAGCAGACTCCCTTTGTGTCCAGGTGAGAACATGGGATGGCCCCTTCACGTGGTTTGGGAATAAGTGTGGACCCCTTTTCCACTTTTAGGGAACCCTTGCTCAGTTTCCTGGGAAGAGTTGGGATAAGAACAGATCCTAGGGATGCTGATAGAATGCATCTGCAGTTGGGGTCTTACCAGCTCAGGGCTTGTCTCAGATAAAGCCTCCGAGGAAGGAAGTGTGATTCTTTTGCTTCCTTTGCTTTAAAGCACATGTCCTGAAAATTCCCATTGGCATCTTCTTCCTTTTCAGTCCCTTTGCCTTTCGTGGACGTGAGTTGCCTTTGTGTATTTGTTTATGTAATTATTTGTTTAGGGCTTAGGGCTTGCCATTCTCTTGTGCTAGGCTCTAACAGGGGCCTTGATCGCTAATCATTACTGTGTGTTTGGGGCCTAGTATACTCCCCAACACATAGTAAATTCCTGAATACCTCAGTGGCATTGTTTTAATTTAATCCTCACATAATTTAATAGAGCCTAGGAATAGCTCTATCACTATTCCCATTTTAGAGATGAAGAAATTAAGACTTTAAACAACTCACTCAAGTCCCCCAAATGGAAATCTAGATCTGAGAGTTTGATTCTTAAGCCCGTGTTTTCAATGGACACCCAAAAAATCCTCCTACTAGGCGAGGGAGTGAGAGAGAAAATGAACACAACATATGATCATAGGAGAACTCAATAGGAAGAGAAAGACAAAATATACCTGAAGGACCAGGAAAAAGGAGGGCTTAAAAATATATTTCAGGCAAGAACTTTCTGGAAGACCCTTTCAAGTAGCAATCACCTGCTCTGAAACACTTTTGGTCAGACTGCACACATTAATATTTGTTTTGGCGAATCAGAGTTAGAAACTTTAGTCTTTTGGCAATCATCGGAATTTTGAAAAAAAAAGTTCTATAAGTGGATCTAAAGATTTGATAGTTTATTTCAATGAAATTTTTTTTTTTGGCTAAAAATGTGGGTTAACAGTCTATTTCAAATTTATTTGACATTGCAGTTGTTAAGTGATACTTTACCAGCTAGAATTCAATTTGCTTACTTAGGAGAAGGGTAGGCAGCATCATTTTTTGAGCATGCATTGTATGCCAGGCCCTTCACATTGAACCATGTGAGGACAGCTTTGAAGACAGACTGTATCTCCTCCCTTGCTTGACTGTCTCCTACAGTACTCAATAAGTGGCTGGGGTTGAGAGGTCCAGGAAAAATTCTGACTTCTGCCTTTGGTAATCCCAGGCAAATCTTGTGATCTTTGCAGGGCACCATTTTCTTCTGAAATGAAGGAAGGTGGGGGAGGTAAGGTAGATGGATCTTTAAGGATTCTTCTGGGTTAAAAGTTCAGAAAGTCTATGATTCCAGATGGGTATTCTCGTCCTTCTTTCACAGTCCTTTCTCTTTAGGAATCATGGAAGGGCCAGAGAGGCAAAAGCACTGTTCAGCTAACACCTGCTCAGCCTGGCTGACAGGTGGGCCCTGAGAATGAACAGCGTCTGTGTGCACTGGCCAAGTGCTGAGCCTGTAGCCTGCAGCTGGCCTTCTTGGCTTCTGTCGACCCCTTGGCTGCCTGAGTCTCCGGCAACCGTTCAATCGTTTGCTTTTTCCCCTCCGAAGAGACAGTCAGGGGTGCTGGGGGGCTTGTTGCTTTGGGAATTCTGCCACATTTACAAATGCCTTGTAACCCTTATTGAGTGACAGATTTATTTGACAATTTTTGATAAGTGGGTTGTTTGCGACTTGCTGACGGAGGGAATTATTTGTAATTCCAACTTGAAAGGCTGGCCATCTGAAAGCCATGACTAAGCGAGCACATGTATTAAAAGGTCATTCATAGTTGCTTAACATCTTGTCATATATCATCTTCTGATCTCTGTTTTTATTGTTTTGATCTCAAAAAGAAACTTTAAAAAATGTGAGATGTGGAAATTGGGAAGTGACAGCACTATTTATGGTCCCCGTAAGCAGCTGACCTACTTCAGTGACAAATGTTATAAACATGTTGTGTTAAAAGCCCAATCTTTTGCTCTCAATTCTAATTACTTGGAATTCACTGAACTTGAGGAACCCTGGATTTTGTTTCCTGCTGGGATTTGGTAATGGCGACATTCTGACTTGGCAGAGTGAGAGCCACTCTGCTGAGTCACGGTCCTCTTAACTTCATCCAGGTCTCTACAAATCTAAGAACTAGAATTTGGTCACTTTGCAGGTGTCTGGAACTGTTCCCGGTCCCTATTGCTGAGTTAGGAGACTGACCGTAAACTTTTTGCTTTAAAGAAATGCAAAGCATGTTCTTGTCTCCCACCAGGGTGTTGCTTCTGAAAATTTAAGTGTTTTATGTCCTGTACTGTTAAAGATTGGTTCTGAGGCTAGTTGATCAGCTGAGCTCTAAGCAGTTTATATGGATTTTTCTCATTTAATCCCCAACATACCCTTTGGAGATAATTGCTATTACTGGTCCCATTTTCAGGTGAAGGCTAGTTAGCTAACTTGGCTTAAGTCATTCAGCTAGTAAACAATGGAGCCAAGATGTAAAGTCTGGGAGGTCTGATGCCAGGACTTGTATTATTATCCATGATTCATTCTAAGTTAAAGTGACTCTAGTTCTTGGCCACTTATACCAGGAAGCCACCTGGGAGATATGTACAACTGGTCATGGTTAGGGGAGAGGGAACATGTGGTAAAGACCATCAGATGGAAGCAGGGAGCGATCCAGAGCAGCTTCTTCCAAGTTACTGGAAAACCAGCCAACCTACCTACCAACCTGAAAAATCAGGGTGAACTCACCAAGATGTAGCATAATTTTTGTAGACAAAGTACATTACTTTGGGGTTCAAAGACCCCCAAATAATATGAATATCTTGTTCCTAAAAAATAATGGACAGAAGGAAAGAATAAGATTTCAGAGGTGGAAGCCAGGCTACAGACTAAGAACAAAGTTGTGGGCTAGGCTCGTGCCTGTAATCACGGCACTTTGGGAGGCAAAGGTGGGCAAATCACTTGAGGTCAGGAGTTTAAGACCAGCCTGGCCAGTGTGGTGAAACCCCGTTTCTACTAAAAATATAAAAAGTAGCCAGGCATGGTGGCAGGTGCCTGGAATCCCAGCTACTAAGGATGCTGGAACCCGGGAGCGGGAGGCTGCAGTGAGCCGAGATTGTGCCACTGCACCCCAGCCTGGGTGACAGAGTAAGACTCTCTCAAAAAAAAAAAAAAAAAAAAAAAAAAAAAGAACAAAGCTGTGAGGGGCCATTGACATCAATGGCTGATTCTTTTCCCCTGAAAGATAGAAACTTCTATTGAAATATATTTTCAAAGGCCTCAGTCAAACAGTGCCTGAGAAGAGAAAAATGGAAAAGTAATGATGACAAATCAATTAGCACATCAATTCTTGGGTTTACCAAAGACAGCTAAAGAATAATGTCACGTGTGTAGACTTGCTTTTTTTTTTTTGAGATGGAGTCTCGCTCTGTCGCCCAGGCTGGAGTGCAGTGGTGCGATCTTGGCTCACTGCAAGCTCCGCCTCCTGGGTTCACGCCATTCTCCTGCGTCAGCCTTCCGAGTAGCTGGGACTACAGGTGCCCACCACCACGCCCGGCTAATTTCTTTTTTTTGTATTTTTAGTAGAGACGGGGTTTCACCGTGTTAGCCAGGATGGTCTCGATTTCCTGACCTCATGATCCACCTGCCTTGTGTCATCGAAAAGAATAATGCTTTTTGTAATTAAACCAGGTTTGTTTGTTGTCACAGAAAAAAGAAGAATTCTGCAATTTCTTTTGTTATTTTCACTCGATGTCTTGGATATCTGTTCAGGTTAGCACATACAGATGTAGCTGGTTCCTTTTAACTGCTTTTTAAATATTCTACAATGTGGATATGTAGTTATTTTGTTACCTCTTTACCACTTGACCATTGAGGTTGTTTACTTCTTTGCTGGTACAACCGATGTTGCAAAGAACACTCTTTTTTTTTTTTTTTTTTATCATTTTACTAAGTTCTGGGATACATGTGCAGAACGTGCAGGTTCATTACATTGGTATACATGTGCCATGGTGGTTTGCTGCACCCATCAACCTGTCATCCAGGTTTCAAGCCCTGTATGCATTAGGTATTTGTCCTAATGCTCTCCCTCCTCTTGTCCCCAACCCCCTGACAGGCCCCGGTGTGTGATATTCCCCTCCTTGTGTTCATGTGTTCTCATTGGCAAAGAACATTCTTAGTGCATGCCTCCAGGGGTGGCCATTGCCCTTGGAGAGACCCTGCTGTGGGAACGGAGCTGATTGACGTTCCAGCTGCCACACCTCTGGATCCATTACAGCCAGGCGACATTTCTACCATGCTGCTCCCAGTCAGTGACAGCGTGGCAGCGGTACTGTAACTGGGACCGATGTGTGATTCCAGGGCAACTTTGGCTGAATTACTCCCCATCGACTTGGCTTAAATTTTCTCAGAATTGTTCTCTGCTTTGAAGCACTTCCTACTTAATCTTTCCTTCTCTCTCTCATAGATATCAGATCTTTATCATAGCCTGAAGGTTATTCCTGTTTTCTTCTGCTCCTTTTCCCTTTATTCTTCATAGACCTTTCTCCCAATAAATCATTTGCATGTCCAGTCTTATCTTGGCACCTACTTCTCAGAGGACTTGCACTGAGCTACCCCCGCACATGTTGGTCAGCATTTCTCTAGAATGAAACTTGGAGAAATAAAGTTTTGGGGCCATAAAGTATATAAGCATATCTGTCCACATATTTCCTCAACTTTACATACATATATGTATATGAAGTGCACATATCATTAATAAGCAGCTCAACAAATTTCACAAACTGAACATATCCATGAAGCCAGCACCCAGATTATGAAACAGAACATTATCAGCCTCTCAGAATCAGAAACCTCCTTATACCCCCTTCTGATTCAGGACAGGCAGGCCTCCAAACTGGGGCTTAGCCTGGGAGGGTTCTTGGCTTTGCCCAGGAAAATATTCAAAGGTGAGCCAGTGGTGTTAGGCAGGAATCTTTTATTGAATGGCACTGCTCCTTGTGGAGCACAGATAACTCATAGGCAATGCACCCAGAGTCAGCAAGGTATGGGCTCTTGACAACTGCATTTATACCCACTTTTAATTATATGCAAATTAAGGAGTAGTTTAATGCAAATTGAAAATATGGGTAGAACTTTATTGGAAAGGGGCAGTAACTTCCAGATTGTTGCCATGGAAAGGTGTGGTAACTCCCAGGTTGTTGCCATGGCATTTGTAAACTGTCATGGTGCTGGTGGAAGTGTCCCATGCTAATGAACAAGGAGGGAAGCTGGGGATTACTGTCATTGCCATCTGCTGATTTTGGCCAGTTTCTTCACATTATCCTGTCTGGACCAGATCCTCCTTTGGTCAACAGGGTTGTGACTACAAAACAAGTCTCCTACCTCACTTCCAGTCATTTCCCACCTGCCCAAGGCTACATCTGACTCTTAACACCATAGATTAGTTTTGTCTGTTCTTGAGCAAGTTATACAATCATACAATCTGTTTTAAAATAATACAAGACGTATTCTTTAGTGCTGGCTTCTTTTGCTTAACATTATGCTTGTGAGATTAATTCATGTTCATTTATTATCATCGCCGTGTAATCTGTTGTGTGATGTGACTAAACAACAGTTTATTCATTCATTTTTTACTATTATAATTTCCAGTTTTTGGCTTCTAAAAACAGTGCTGAAATGAACAATCTTGTACAAGTCTTGGTGAACATATGCATGCATTTCTGTTGGTTGTGTGCTTAGAAGTGGAATTGCAGGATGTGCTTTAAATCTAGTTGGGTATAGTGGCAAATGTCTGTAATCCTAGCTGCCTGGGAGGCTGAGGTGGGAGGATTGCTTGAGCCCAGGAGTTCAAGGCTGCAGTGAGCTATGATCATACCACTGCAATTCAGCCTGTGTGACAGAGGAGGACACTATCTCTTAAAGCCTTTCTTGCCCAATGTTTAGTGTTAAATACTTGAAAACAAACCCAAACTATTGTATCAACCAGGGTCCAACCAAGAGATAGAAAGCACACAGTAATTTGAACCTGGAAAGTTTTGTATGAAAAATTATTAACTATAACAGAGGGTTGATGTAATGAGGATTGTCTAGTAAAAAGTAAAGAGAACTGTAAAGAATGCAAGAAGCAGATATGAGAAGTAGCTTCTACCCATAGATAGCACTCCCAAGAATGTTCCTTCCTCCCCTCAGGGAGGATCCAACATTATTGAGCAGACAAGGCCATGGCTTTCTGCATGGTGAGTAAGTTGGCTGAGATGTCATGACAGTGGAATTTACTGGAAATCATCCCCCTGAGATGCTGGGTGTCCATAGAGAGGTCGCTGGTAGTGTTGAGTAAACTGCCACCAACTGGGTGCTGCTATTGCTACATGCTGAAGAAATCATTCACTTCAGAAGCCAGACACTGGAGCAGCCTCACACCATAGAAGCTGGGTAGGGGGAGAACATAAGACCTGAAAGAGAAAAACCCCTTCCTCTTATGTCCACTTCTCTCCCATTCCCTCTACTGACAAGACTTAATATCACGCCAGCTGGTAAAGGAGAAATATTTTCAGGGTCTAGGTCAATTTTTGCAGAGCAGGCAATGAAAGATGAATTTAGAGCTGAGAGACCTCAAACTGTTAATTGGCACACTATTATCTATGATAAACAGATATACAATAGAAATAGTGAAGTTTCTGTTAAATATTGTCCATTGTCAATAAATACACTACAGTATGTTTTGAGGAATAGCTTTCTAGAAAGTATTGATGTTATTATATGTGGTCCAGGTGTGGGATTTGGGATATTGGACAAATGGTTATTACGACTTACTTTCAAAGGGCCTCTTTGCTTATTTGCTTCACCAGCTTTGAATTTCTTGGCAAATCCTAATGGAAGCTCACCTATGTAATGGGCCTGAATTTGACTACACAAACTCAGGTGTGCAAGACATGCATGTCATGTTATTTTTCAAGAATAAATTTAAATCTGTATCTGAGTCCTAATCTTTCTGAGCTGCTGGGATAGTACATCTCATTCATTGTTGGAGTTTCCTGTCTGCCCCCATCCCAAGTCAGGTATAAGCCTCAGAGCAGACATTTGCAGAGAATCCCATGGTATCCATTAACAAGCTCATGGTTTAAGTGCACATTATCTTTTAAGGTGGACATCCTTTCTGTGGAAATGAGAATCTTTGTGGAACCCTGGTGCTTTGGCCTAGTTGTACTGGACATCAAGTAGTCATTTCTCCTGAGATCCTGCCTCTAGCTTGAGGTGTGGCAAAGAAACATCAACTAATTTCTCATTCCAAAGCTTGGATAACCTCACTCCTTTTCTCTCTGCTTCTGCTATACTGTATCAAAGGCACTTGTTTCTCCCCCATTTCTCCAGTAACCTCAGGCTTTTAAAACAGGGGGCAAACAGGGAGATGTTCTTATATACCTTTTTGTGTTGCGTCCAGAAAATACATCCTATCTGATTCTTCTATAAAGAAAACAATATCTAAATACTTTTTCCTAGCACACTTATTTCTATGTTTACTTCCTCTTACACGATAGCAGATGTGATATGTGTAATCCCTTACTTCTTTAAGCTTCAGCAACATATCAAGAAAGATGAAGAGGTACGAAGAGCCATTATACCAGGCAGGGTTCTTAGTTGCTATATCAGTTAGTTTAGTTGCTATGTAACAAATTACTCTGAAACTTAGTGACTTTGCGTAACAATCATTTATTATTCTTAAAAAATGTATTGACTAGCTGAGAGATTATTCTAGTTTAGCTGAAATCACTCCCATGCCTGAAGTCAGTTATGTTTCTGGTGGCCATCTCTTCTGATTTGGGCTGGACTTTCTTTACATGTTTGGAGTCAACTAGCTGTAGGCTGGTGTAGGTTGATCTTGGTTGAGCCAACAGGCTATCTTGCATATGGTCTCTCATCCCCAAGCAGGATAACTTTGGCTAGTTCTCATGGTAGGAGCAGGGACCCAAGAATGAGAGAAGTATGAAAGCCTGTTGAGGCCTAGGCTTGGAGCAAGCACACCACTACTTTCACCACATTCTACTGGACAAAGCAAGTCACAGGGTGAGGGAAAACAGACTCCCTCTCTTGACCGGAAGAGCTTCAAAATAATATTGTAAAGGGTATGGATTTAAGAATTAATCGGGGCCACCAGTGCAATCACTGTACCACAGCTGCCAAAAACAGAGTTCACTCTGCCTAGTTCAAGCAGAAAAGGGTGTTTGCCTCCGTATTTCCTTTTCTTTTTCTTTTCTTTTTTCTTTTTTTTTTTTTTTTTGAGACAGAGTCTCACTCTGTTGTCCAGGCTGGAGTGCAGTGATGTGATCTTGGCTGACTGCAACTTCTGCCTCCCAGGTTCAGGTGATTCTCCTGCCTCAGCCTCCTGAGTAGCTGGGACTACAGTCACCTGCCATTGCGCCTGGCTAATTTTGTATTTTTAGTAGAGGTTTCACCATGTTGGCCAGGCTTGCCTCCATATTTCTAAATATCAAGGATATACAGCTCCATCTTGATTTGTTTTTTTAGTTGTAGGTATTATCTGCTCATTTTCTACTGTGGAATATGATGATTTAAGCTGTCAAAGTCTGTCTCACACGCACTCTTTTATACACATGCACACGTGTGCGCACACATTTCCCTCTCTTCTTCAAATACATATCACATAAGTTTTAGTTATAGCTCAACAGTATTTATATTATCGATACCCGAGTGTTATGGGTTGAATTGTGTCTCTCTAAAACTCAGATGTCGAATTCCTAACCCTCAGTACTCACAACGTAACCTTCTTTGGAAATAGTCTTAACAGAGGCAATGAGGTTAAAATGAGGTCATTTGGGCAGACCCTAATCCAATATGACCAGTGTCCTTATGAAAAGGGGAAATTTAGAGATAGGCATGCACACAGGGTGAATGTCACATGAAGACTAAGGTAGAAATTGGAGTGATGCTTCTACAAGCCAAGGAATGCCAAGGATTGCCAGCGAACATCAGAAGCCAGGAGAGAGGAATGGAAAAGATTCTCATAGTCCTCAGAAGGGACCAGCCCTGCCGACACTTTAATATTAGACTTTTAGCCTCCAGGAATGTGAGGCAAGACATTTTTGTTGTTTAAGCTACTCAATTTATGGTACTTTGTTATGACAGTCCTAACAAACTAATACATAGAGCCATATAGTATATGCTATTATTATGCTTCCTTTCTTAAACTACTTTTTTTTTGTTTTTCTGGATATTAATCATTCTTTCTCTCTCTGTCTCTTCCCTTACTTTGCTATATATCTATTACCAGTGCACCCCAAACTCCCACCTTAAGTGTATATCTCTTTTCAATTTATTAGAAAGAGATTAGAGCACTACTCAATGTCCTCTTCCCTTGGATCTGTCCCTTCTGGAGTTCTTTAGCTTTGTGCTCCACCTTGACCTTGTTGATTTCTAGAACTGTCACTCAGCTGATGTTCTGGAATCTCCCCTTTTAAACTCATCTTGAGGATTCCCTTTCCCTGTCTCTTGTGTTGGCTCCCATGTTTTCCTAATTCCATGTGTTTGTTTCTAAGAAAAAATAGGGCAAGGGAGGTAAATTCTTTGAAACCTTGAATATTTGAAATTGCCTTTATTTTAACTATATATTTGATTGGTAGTTGTTTTTTGTGCATAATAAATTACCCCCCAAACTTGAAGTAGCTAAAAATAACAAGCATTTATTATTTTCTAGTTTCTGTGATCAGGAATCTGGCTGTGTTCTCTGGCTAAGAGTGTCACACAGGCTGCGATCAGAGACAGCAAGGGCTGCAGTCACCTCAATATGGGATTGAGGGAGGATCTGCTTCCAAGCTCACTCGTGGCAGTTTTCAGGATTCCTTTCTTCATAGGTGGTTGGTATGAGGGCCTTAGTTTCTCACTGGCTGTAAGTTGGAGGTCTCTCTCCGTTCCTTGCCACATGGGCCTCTCCATAGGGCAGTGAACAACATGGCAGCTGGCTTCCTTCGGAGTGAGCAAGTGAGAGAGAGAGGACCAGCAAGAGGAAGCCAGAGCCTTTTTGTAGCCTAATCACAGAAGTTACAGTCCAACACTTTTGCTGTCCCCAATTCATTAGTGAGGCACTAGATGTCACAGTAAGCCTGGGCTGCCATACCAAAACACCACATACTGGGAGGCTTAAATAACAGATTTTATTTACTCAAAGTTCTGGAGGCTAGAAGTCCGAGATCAGGGTGCCAGCATGGTTGGGCTCTGGTCTGGGCTCTCTTCCTGGCTTGCAGACAGCTGCCTTCTTGGGAGAGAATTCTCTAGTGTCTTTTATTATAGGGACTTAATCCTATCATATCAGGGTCTCTTATGACTTCATTTAAATGTAATTACTTTTTTCTTTCTTTTTTTTTTTTTTGGAGACTGAGTCTTGCCCTATCTCCCAGGCTGGAGTGCAATGGCGTGATCTTGGCTCACTGCAACCTCCGCCTCCCAGGATCAAGCAACTCTCTTGCCTCAGCCTCCCGGGTAGCTAGGTCTACAGGCATGCACCATCACACACAGCAATTTTTTGTATTTTTTAGTAGAGATGGGGTTTTGCTGTGTTGGCCAGGCTGGTCTTGAACTCGTGACCTCGGGTCATCCACCAGCCTCTGCCTCCCAAAGTGCTGGGATTGCAGGCATGAGCCATGGTGCCTGGCCTAAGCTTAATACTTCTTACTCCAAATATAGCCACACTGGGGAGTTAGAGCTTTAACATGTGAGTTTGTGGGGACACACTGAAGTCCATAGCCCTAGGGTCCTGCCTGTATTTCGAGGGAAAGAGATTATACATGGTCATGAATACCAGGAGGCAAAGAATAACGAAGGCCGTTTTAGAGGATGCCCACCGCAACTGGAGTATAAGATTCTAGATAGAAAAACACTGTTTTTTAGAGTTCATTGTTGCTATTGATAAATCTAATGCCATGCTGTCTTTAATCTTTCAATATGACCATCTCTTTTTCTCTTTTGGAAATTTCTTTGTCCACAAAGTTCTGAAAATTTGTGGTGATGCACCTTGGCGTGGGTCTATTTTCTTCCATTTTACTCGATGCTCAGGGGACCTTTTCCATGTGGAAACTCATCTCTATGTTCTGGAAATTTCCTGAATAATCAGGAAATATTTGATTATTTTCTTTCCCTTGAACAGATAAATTTTCTTATTTTTTATCTACATTTTTCTATCTTTTTGTTTTGTTTTCTGGGAGATTTCCTCATCTTTATTTTTCAAATACTTTATTGATTTTTAAAATTTCTGCTTAGTTTTAATTTCTAAGATATCCTTTATTTTACTCCCAAGTGTTTCTTCTTATAGATTCCTATTATGGATGCTATAATAGCTTCTCTTATTTATGAGAATTTTCAAGACAGTTCATAGAAAACATTTTTTTCCTGAACCCCATCCTGCTTTGTCCATGTTTCTTCCAGTGTTCTCTTATTCTGTTAGTTTATTTTAATCTCATTTTCATGGTGGAAGTTTCCCTCAAAGGTGACTCTTGGTTGTATTGAGAGTGAGGCTGGACATGGTAAGGATTGTTGATTGGTGGCCTTCACTGTGGGGTGATCTGATTGGGCTACTTTACTGAAAAATCTCTATATCTCAGTATCTCTAGGTTTGTTTTTACTCATTAGTTGGTTTATTTTCTAAAAATTGTGTTGATTTTTAAAATCAATACATTTAAATCTGCTTTCTTCAGTAAATAAATTTCAATTCTCCTGCTGAAGAGGGTATAGACAGGCCTGCCTGTATCCTTGTTGCTGAGAAGGGAAGGGGAGCCAGGACTTCTACTCTTTTCTCTGTGGCCTTTTTGCTCAACGGCTCTGTTTTCAACATGGCACCTCACCTTTGGCTGTGCCTGGGCTCTACCAACTTTATGCTCCACCTTGGAGCGTAAGTGAGAGAAACTGAACCACTAATTATCTGCTGTAATCTCTTCTGTTTTCTTTGTCCCTTTGGATGTATGACTTAGAAATCCTGTTACTACTGTTTTAGGGAGGTTCTGGCCAGCAGCCTCAACATCAGCCTCACTTTCCTGCTAGTAGGTACTTTGACTTCATGCAACCAGCTCTTCTGGAGGCCCATCTTGGTTTTCAGAAGTCTAAAGCTGGGATTTCCATTTCTGTATCGATTATAGAAACCCTTTATACTTAAGTGTGGCCAAACTGTACATCATTATCTCTGCCTCTTGCTAAACTAATGCCAAAACAAGGATGAAAGTGGTTTGGGCGTCTTCAGGTAGTGACTAGAACTAACCCTGGGGCCAAGTGAAACCCACCACAATCAACCATTTGCTTAAACAAGTAGATGACAAATGTTCTTAGGCAGTGTGATCTTTAAATCATAAGCTACTCAGAAACAACTAAGAATCTCAGGATACAAAGTTAGTGTTTTCCAAAATTGTGTTTATCTTCAGATTCTTTTTCTGTAAGCATTGGAACTCATGTTATGAATAGCTATGTCTTATGCCACGGAGCCATTTCACTCTCTATAACCTGAAAGCCCTTATACAGCATCTAAACATGTAAGAGTCTGTGGAACCCAGGTATGAGATACTAACTGCCTCTCTTCTGAGACTTGCTCTGGAGCAGTATGAGAACAAAAAAGTCCAAATTTTAGCCTCTTAGCTGCTCATTGCCTGCTGTCCCTGTAAATATATGTGAAAGTGTTTGCCAGATCATTATGGTGGCTAATCAAATACCACCTTCCCTGTAATTTAATGATTTGCTGTATATATGTAATATTTCTTCTATATTGAAAAATGCTTTATTTTTGTTAATTTTATGGGTAATATATCCTTCTTGGAAACATTAAAACAACCTACAGACCAGTTTTCTGAGGCTTCCTCACTTCCCTGGGATGATACCCTGGGAAAGTTTGTAAATGTACAAAGGCCAGTCCCCTTCTCCTTCAACCAGCCAGGGGTTCTGTGCACTGTGTCAGCTCTCCAGGTGATTCTGATGTACATCACTGTGTGGGAGCCACAGCTTTAGCTCACTGACTTGTATTCTGGTTCTATTTGCAAGACTCTTTCTCCAGGGAGGACACAGCAGGCTATAAGTACAGTTGATTCTTCTAACTCCCTTTATGCTGATTTCAGCCCCAGTAAATCATCTTCTGATTATGGTTCAGCTCCCACATGTATCCAGACAGGTAAAGAATGCAATGATCCTATGGATCCAGACAGGTAAAGAATGCAATGATCCTATGGATCCAGACAGGTAAAGAATGCAATGATCCTATGGATTCATGCCTTTCCTTTCCCATGACAACGATTTCTCATTGTCAACTGAGAAGATGTCCTTGAGCTTGATTAATGTGAGTCTATCTCATTGGCCATTAGAATGAGAATCCCAGTAGAATCCATTAGAATCACCTGGGAAAGCTTCTAAACACCCAAATGGAAGGCCACCCCCAGACCAATTAAACGAGAATCTCTGATGGTGTGATTCAGATGTCATACTTTTTGGAGCTCCCCAAGTGATTCCCAGGTGGATCCATTCCCAGTGTGCTGACAAAACCCAGTACTGAGACTGAAGGGGCTGAGGGCCAGGCTTCACTTTAGTATACTCACAAAGGCAATCCGTGTGTCCCTGTGAGACCTTTGAATGGACATCCAGCTGGCCTTTTCTGGAGAGGAACAATATACTACCCAGATAATCCTATTGACCAGTCCCCAGAAAGGCTCTGCACAATTTTATGGAATGTTAACCAGGTGTATTGGTCAAGGTTCTCTAGAGGGACAGAAATAATGAAATATAAATATATGAAGGGGAGTTTATTAAGAATTAACTCGCACCATCACAAGGTCCCACAATAGGCCATCTATAAGCTGAGAAGCAAGGAGCATCAGTCTGAGTCCCAAAACTGAAGAACTTGGAGTCCAATATTTGAGGGCAGGAAACATCCAGCATGAGAGAAAGATGTAGGCTGGGAGGCTAGGCCAGTCTAGTCTTTTCACATTTTTTCTGCTTGCTTTATATTCTAGCCATGCTGGCAGCTGATCAGATGGTGCCTACCCAGATTAAGGGTGGGTCTGCCTTTCCTAGCCTACTGACTCAAATGTTAATCTCCTTTTGGCAACACCCTCACAGACACACCCAGGATCGATACTTTGCATCCTTCAATCCAATCAAGTTGACACTCAGTGTTAACCATCACACCAGCTTAGCTAAATTAAAATTTGAACACCTTCTCTGTGGGATTTGCAAGCAACTCTGGGGTTTACTTTCCCAAAGAACTGGACTGAGGGGGATTGGTGGGTGGGCTGGAGTTAGAGCATCCACAGGAGGAAGGTTCTGAGGGATAGGAGATGAGAGAGATGGGAAAAAGGGCCCTTGAGTTCTTGCACTGCAGACCCTCTTTTTTCCTAGAAGGGTACTTCTGAGACACTATTCCCATCCTAAAGACTAGCTGACTATTCTTCAGTTATTTGCTCCAATCCAAATTGCAAAGGTGAAGATGAGAGTTTTGCTGAACCTCAGAACCTGTTTCCAAGTAAGAAATTATCCATTCCAGCCACTTCTGACATGTCCATGTCAGCACTTCCTGTGGTTCCTGTCCCCCACTCTTTTGGTTAGTGCTATGGCTGCTGGGCTGTTGGTTTTAACCCTTCATATGCTACTGATGTCAAAGTCTAATAGAGAATTTCTGAGGGTCCTTGCAGAACAGTAAAAGATGAACAGCTTCCCCAAAGGAGGCTTCCTAGAAACGTTAATTTATGAGACATAAAACATTCAACTAGAATACAGAGACACAGAAGGAGGATGGAGAAGAGAGGGAGAACAAGAAATAAAGGGGCTATCTAGACTTTAAAACTCAATAATTAGTCTGCTTTTAGCATTACTAAGATCAGATTGGGCCAGGAAGTGAGCAATCTCCTTTTCAGTTGAAATGTAAGGAAAAATATCAGGATATAATTTCTGTAGATGAAATTCAACCAAGAGACTGGACTTAGTGCTTCTGATCCTAAACACATCCTGAAAAATAGTCTCAGAAGGCAGCACTGATGGGATAAAATTGAGCACATATGAAATGTTCTCTGAGTGCTAGGACCTGAACACTTTCCTGAAGTTTATCTTTTAAGATTTCTTTCTTCTTGTGCCTTACTTTGAAATGACTCTATCTAAAACGAGAAGAATGGCATTCTAAGATTTTGTGTAAACACAAAAGGCAGTGTTTACAAGCCTTTTGACACATTAGGGTCTCAGATTTAGGCTCTGTAGGCCTTTTTCTCCTTTGGTAAGGAAATGGGAAGTGTAGGTGAACCCATGAAGCAAGTTTGTCTTCTGTGCTTCACGGAAAAGTGTTTTCCAGCAGAGGGCATCCTTACGTAATGAATTTCTCTACACTCAGAATTATTTGCAGATACTGAAGTGTGTTAGGGAACAGATTTTGCTTTCAAAGCCTTTGCAGTTCAGTTTGTTTTTGGCAAGTCATTTATACATAAGGTGCTAAAGTGTTAAGAGGACTTGTTCCAATTTTTTTTTTAAAGTTGGGTAAGTGATAAGTTGTACTATTAATGATGATGGTAGCAGATCATAAAATGGTTTAACTAAATTTCTGCTGATTTTGTTTACTCATAAATTCAACAAATACTGATTGAGTGCCTTCTGTGTGCAAGACACAGGGGTGGGAGTGGGTATATGAAAGTGAGCCTGAATCAAACCTTCCTGGAAAAAAGCTTACAATATATAAAAGGGATAAGACATAAATGCAGGAAAATAAAATACAAGACTCTCTCTCTCTCTCTCTCTCTCTCTATATATATATATATATATAGTGTGTGTGTGTATGTATTCTTATTAGAAGCACTGACTTCTCTAATATTGTTAGTAGGCTTTCACATTTTTTCCATTTCCTGTTAGATGGCAGCTAGAATATTCAAGTTGTTTTCAAATGTTTTAACTTCTGCCAAAATTGATTTGTTTAGGCTTCCTTTCTTCCTATTTTCAAACTCCGTCTATATTTTAAGAGGAAATTAATCTGTACATTACAATTCTGCCTGCAATTTAAAAAATAGATGATTTGGAAAGACTTGTTCATTGTCTCAGTATTCTCTAAACTCTTTCCACTTCTAGTGAAAAAGAGGAATTACTGTAACTTGGCCCTCTTCGACCCAGAGGAAATCTGGAGTGAAATTTGAAAGTGGCAGACTTGCTTAACCTTTTCCTATCAGATTGCTGGCAGTGGAAAGTTTGTTAAAAGTGTGTGGATTGATTGATACACCATAGGTCTCAGACTGGGCCACAGGCTCTGGGAGATGCATCTTGACCTCACTTCAGCCTGACACCACTGGATGAAAGCAAGCAACACTCTAAGTTCAGTTGCTTTTGTCCCAAGGATGAGACCACTCAGACCCACAAAGCCTCCGTCAGAACCAGCAGTTTCAGGAGCTTGTTAGCCTGACTGTGTGGCTTGCAGCACCTTCCAGAGGGTGCAGGTATGAATATGTGATGCTTTTCACCTCGGGTTCCATGCCCAGTAAAAGCTCTAGAAGCTGTGTCTGAAACTCAGGCTGCACCGTGGGAGCTAACTGCTGGACCTTAGAACATAGTAATAGTTTTGGGCTCCTTCAGAGGAAACACAGATATTTTGCTCTGTGGCCTGGGTTGACCACACTTTCTGTAATTGTCCTGCTATAGGAGAGACGAGAATGGCTCAGTGTGCCAAGCATCTTGGGGAGAGTGCCATTCTAGAAGCCAGTTAAGTTTTTCAGTCCTCAGGTCTATTTTCAGTGAGAACATCTATGGCAGATACTGTTAGTGCTCCACCCAGATCCCTTCTACTGGACTGGGGCACTCATCCCCGTATGTACAAGTTGATGCCTAATGACTCATAGTTGCTTCTTTCTCCAGAGAATTGTCCCCCATTGAAGAAAGTCACCTCACCTTTTTTTTTTTTTAAGGCAGAAACCAAAATTGGGGCATCCAGCAATTCAGACAATGACAGACTGAAAATGGGATACAGAATGTTGGTCCTTTGCCCAAAGGTAGAAACAATTTTATGATATTATGCACACTCCAAGGTTCCCCATGAAATCAGGCTGAAGGTAAAGTCCAGCTGAGACCACCTCCTCCTTGCATAACACCATTCCTACTCCATCCTGCTTTTCCTACTCCCCTTTCCCTGAGAGCCCACCTGCAATAGATCATGTCTCAGGCTCTGCTTCTAGAAACCTTACCTGAGACAGCACCTCTTTTCACTTGGTAGGACAAATGTCCTCTTTACATAATGTGTTTGTTGCCTATCAGCAGTTGCCACTTCCTCTCTCTTTTAAGAGAACACACTTTATTCATGTATCAGGTGGCTATGGGCTTCAGTCCATTCTGGTCCCCAGGGGTGAATCTTGTTAAATTCAAGCCCATGTGGTAGTTTTATTCTCATTTCTAGTGAGTGATTTAAGAATAGAATGTGACCGAATTCTTGTCAATAGCACTGAAGAGAAGTCAGCTGGAGAGCATCTGGACATGTTTTCTTTGATCTTAAAAGGAGAGCAGAGAAAAAGATACGCTTATATTCCTATCTCTGGATATTGTCAAGTGGGAATGTGTTAGCGGAGCTTCAGCAGCCATTTTGTGACTATGAGGGAAATCCAAGATAATCTCAGACTTTGAGGGTTATGATATGATTGAGCCTTGAATTAATTGATCCTGCAGCTGCTCCACTTTTAGTTCTGCAAAATAATGAAAGTTGTATTTGTTTAAACAAATTAGTTGAGTCTGTTGCTATTTGTAAATAAAAGTGTACTAGATATTTACAAAGCTAGCCTCAAGAAAAGTTACTTTCTAAAGGCTAAGTGATATTGAGAATATAGAACAGAAAAAAGTAATTTATATTCTCCATTCTATTTTCCTATCTTAAAGAGAAGAATGGGCTGGTAAGAATTTGTATGACATTTTGTTTTGGCTTATATAGCTGGTTTACTGAATGGGCTTAACTTGATGGAAGCAAAACAGGAAATAGGCTTATTTTCTATCCATTACTGACCTTAAAATTCTCTGTTGCTTTTGCCTTGCCTCTCCTTCTCCTAATGACAGCTTTTTGTTCACTTTTAGCTGTAAAAACAATCTCATTTTTGTATTATAAAATGTAGTCTCAGCTAAACCAATACGTTCAATGTTGCGTTCAGTTAAAAATGTTTTTTCTGTAGCTCAGGCCTCAAGACTCATGGCTCAGAGTCTAGAAAAGGGGAAGGAATGATGGTTGATTCTTTTAATGTCCCATTCCTGTACCCCATTTCCTGAGTCTTTTTTTTTTCTTTCTTTAGTGGGTGCTCAGTGTAGTTCTCTTACCCGTTGGCCCCCATTTTCACTGTGATGGCTGGCGCCCAAATGCTGACTCTTTTGTGGGACACATTTATGGGTTTGTTGGGTACCTTCACTGGGGAACTCCTGTGCTTTGCATACCTGAGGCTAGTGATTCACCCTTTGCTTGATCTTCTGGAACCCCTCCTTAACTCCACTATGAGGCACATGGATGGCTAAAATTCCCCATCTCCTTTGAGTTAGGCATGGCAATGTGACTGTTTCTGAAATATGAATAATAAACATACATTTCACTTCTGGATGGAAGTGTTTAATTGCCAGCGCTTAACTCCCCAGCCCATCTTTTTCCTTAATGGCAAACTGTGAAGACTTGCTTTAGAGATATTGGAGTTGTAAGAAAATAGTCCCTGAGTGACATGGCATAGAGCCTTCCACAAACCTACCTTAGACATGCTGTATAAGCAAAACCCCAAATCTTTATTTTAAACCACTGAGATTTCGAGGCTGTTTGTTACTGCAGATTTACCTTGCCCATCTTGACTGATACAGTTCTTTGCTTTGGGATTTACACTGAAATTTTGAGACATGAGAAAAAGTCTCATTCAACAGGCTGTCACTCCTATAACTGAAGGGGTTTTTTTTTTTTTTTTTTTTGGAATATTTTTATATGCTTCCTGAGAGTACCTAGGTCTTAATCTCATAATGCTAAAATAACTTCAATAAATTAATTACTTTTAGCTGTTCTACAAAGAAATCCCATGAGAAAACATCTGAGGATTTCATGGGGGAAGACCGTCATCATAAAAATCTGGTCTATGTGGTCTACCTGTTCAGCTTTGACTGCCCCTCTCTCCAGCCTATAACCTCCAGACCAAGAAAATCTCAGCATTCACTTGCTCATTTTTGCCTCTGGAAATTTATCCTAACATTTATCTTTCTTTCTTGGAGTTTTCTGTTTCTTTTTGGTCTCACCTCTTCCATGAATTTAAGTCATCTAACCAAATGTTGATATTTATTTAGCATTGTCTTAGACTGAATTCCTCTAGACAGACTCCAAAACAAGGATTCCAGAGCAGGTATTTATTTGAGGGGTGATTTTGGGAAATGCCAACAAAAATGTAGAGAAGTAAGAATGAGCTGGGAAGAGGGCCAATACAGGGTTCATTAATGAGCAGGTTATTGCTGAAGACAGCTAGGGCCCAAATCTGGTGGGGACCTCTCAGAGACTGTGTAGAACATGCACCTCAGGATTGTTCTGCCAAAGAGACAAGGAAGCTTCGGGTATTAATCCACCAGTCCATGATTGTAATTGGCTGAGGGATGTTCCCAGGGGCATTTATTCCATAGTTCTTACTTTTTTTCTGCCCGGGCAAGCACAATCTAGTCACAAGACAAAGCCCCTGAGGCAGGTCCACAGGCACTTACAGTAGAAAGTCTGGATCTGAAGGAGAATGGTGAGTTCAGAGAACCCAGCAGCATTTACTACCAGGCATGTCCTGAGTTCAGAGTGCTGGTTCTTTGCCTCAAGTAACTTAAGATTGAGGCAGGCAGGCAGGCACCTGTTTACCATACCATAAGGCAGGATGTTACATGTTAACAGAATGACTAAAAATAACATAATATGCATGAAGGAAGGAGAAATTAATTTTACTTTGAGAAAGCAGAGAAGATGGATTTTGATTTGGCTTTAAAGCGTGGAAAGGATTCAGTAAGAGGAGTTTCTTTCAAGTCTAGGGACTAATGTTGGCACAGGCTTGGCTGCTGCAGCATCAGTTTATATTTTGGGAAAATCGTAAGCAGTGGGTTTGACTGGACAAAAAGTGGTTAAGATGGAATAGGAAATTGAGGTGGAAGAACGTAGGGCCAGATGATGAAGGGCCAATAGTTCAATTTGTGATATTTTTGTGATAGAAAGTACAACATTTGTAAAACTTGCAGGTAGATTTAAACTCTTGCCTCTGAATCCTTCAGACAATGCCAGTTCCTTCTATTTGTCTCCTCCACTTCCTCCTCTTAGAGCTCTGGGTTTGCCTTTTCTGGTCCCTCTATCTGAATATTTCTTTCTAAATTCGTTTAGCCGATTCCCCTTTAGCTGATTCCAGGTCCAGTGTTCTGGGTGTTGGTCTTTTGCTGGCTTTGCCTCCCGGAGTTGGAGGCATCGGTGGCCATCTTGGATCTGGCAGGCCAAGGGTCCCATTGTCTTTCAGCCCGCACTTGTGTTTCATCTTCTTCCTGCTCCAAAATGCTCTGTCCTGACATTCTCATTTCCTTTTCCTGTCATGCCATAGCATGACATAGTCCTTTTACGCCATAGCATGTATTAAACTCTTGTTTAATAATGAGAGTGTATAAGTGATTTTAAAGAACACTTTTGATTCTGTTGTAGCTACAGACTTAGGACAAAATCTGCCTATGCCTTCTGGAATATGTTCTTAGTCACAGAAAATTATGTTATTCTCTCATTTTTGAAATGGGAAATGTTTCCTTATCCCCCTTGCAGTGCGTGCCATGGGGGTGTGGCTCACTTCTTTGGTGCCCTGCTGCTCAAACCTCTAGGGGGAGCAGACGGATGGGTTGTGGGGCGTGTGGGCTCTGACCCCAGGGCAGCATCTAGGGGTGATATTTACAGCTCCTGAAGCCCCAGTGGGCGTGTGTTACAGGGTGCTCTTTTAGTTTTGTTCTCTGTAGGGGGCTTGTGTTAACTAGCTCAGTTAGATCCTCTGTCTTATCACAAGAACAGAGGGCTTTCTGTATCCCAGGGTTCTTGCCTTAGTGTACCAGAAAAATCAGATCACGTGTGAGTTTGGAGAATGAGTGCAGGTTTTATTGAGTGGAAGTAGCTTTCAGCAGATGAATGGGGAGCCAGAAAGGAGGATGGAGCTGGAAGGTGGTTTTCCCCTGGAGTTGGGCAGCTCAGTGGCTGGACTCTCCTCTGACTTCCCCCTGCCAAATTCCCCTCTGTGTCCATGTCATTCCGCTGATCGATAACCTGCTTGTGTCTGCTGGTGTCGGCCAGTGTGTTCTTCTGCTCCTCTGCTCCTCTCGATGTCCAGCTGCCTGTGTGCCCTTCTGCCAGTGTGTTCCTCTTGATATCCAACTGCCTGTGGTCTGTGCCTTCTAGGGTCTCCAGGATTTTTAATAGGCATAGGATGGGGACGTGGTGGGCCAGGGTGGTCTTGGAAAATGCAACATTTGAGCGTGAAGGCAGGAGTGCCTTTTCTCACCTAGGTCTCTGGGCACAGGACTAAGGGTTGAACCCTCGCCAGGGACCCTGCCCTTCTCTCAGCACTTCCCTGCTCATCTCTTGTATCAATTTGATGGATTATTGTTTTATATGTAGTATTTGCAAACAAGATTGATAATTGTGTTTACAACAAAATAACTGAAAAAATAAGTAAATAATATGGATTAATTATGCTGGGTAAAGCTACTACAAAAATAAATTTTTTGTTTTTAACATGCTTTGGTGTTAATGGCTGACATTAAGAGAGCTTTTCTAATTTGCTAAGCACTGTTCTGTGCCATTTAGATAAATTAACATTTTAAATAATTATGACAATTCTAAGAGATAGCCCTACTGTTGTCCTCATTTTACAAATAAAACAATGGAGACAAAGAGAGGCGAAGTAACCTGTCTACGGTCACACATTTTGGAAGAAGCAGAGTTGAGATTTCAACCATGACACTGGCTCAGAGTTCCAGCTCCTTAACACTAGGCTGTAGTGTTGCTCTTTGTGCTGTACTGCAGTGGTTCTCAACGTGTGGTCCTGGGACCAGCAGCATCAGCATCACCTGGGGACCTTTTAGGAAGGCAAGTTCTCTGGCTACAGCCCAACTTACTAAGTCAGAAATTATGGGGATAGGGGCCAGGAAGCTGTGTTGAAACAAGCCCTCCAGGGAATCAGATGGATGCCAGTGTTTGACAATACCTGTTACACTGCCATCTATGTTGCAAGTGTTTTTGGATTTACCTTTTAAGTTATGCATCCTTTTGGGAAAGTAGTAGAAACTTATACTGTCCCAGCAGCTGTATGGGGCATGGGTTCTACTACCCTCTTTTGAGGTAAGAAGATGCCACGAGTAATCTCCCTAGAACTTTATTTTCTCATGTATAGATTGATAGGACACTCTCTTCCCACCTTCCTGGAAGCCTTGTGGAGGATAGAGGAAATGCCATATGTGATTGGCTTTTTAAATAACAGATGGCATTGATAAAATTTAAAGTCCATGGATAAGTCATAAAGCTGGCCATCCTTAACTGAGGATTAATTATAATTATACTACTGATAACTGAATAGGGCAAAAGTAAGTTCTGTTCCCTCCCTTTTAAGTTGTTGACTTTTACTGGCATGTTATTTACCGTAGACAGATAAGGGTAGAATAAAGCAGTTTTTCACATTCCTTTCACAAAACCTCCAAAGTCATACAGTGAATATAGAGTTACCCCTGGCCTCAAACTGATGAGAAGCAATTTTGCTGTCTTGTTTGATTTTTTTGTCTTTTAAGGCAGGCCTTTTCTGACACCCTAATTTTTACTGATCACCCTCTGGAGTTTTTTATTTCTCTTTGACACAGAAAAAAGTTATTTGTTCTCTTCTGCTTTTATCACCTGTCTCTTCGAGTTTTCTTTCTTCCTTTTTGGCATTTTGAAGAACCACTGTATAAAATATTAAGCTTAGGTTTTTCTCTATGCACTCAATTTCAGTTCCTGCAGCAAATACCATATGTGCTAACCTGTTTGATGTTCAGCTGCTGCCCATTACCAGATATAGCCTGAGGTAGGGATTACAGTAGTGTTTCTCAAACTTTAATGTTATAGAAGGTACCTGGGCAATCTTGTTGGAATACAAATTCTGCTTCTAACAAGTTTCTGGGCCCACACTTGGAGTAGCAAAGCTCTGTCTTTGGCTTTTGACCCCAGCTGCACATTGGAATCATTTGGGCAGGAAGCCGGGGTGGGGAGGAACATTGTTTAAAGACTATAATGCTTGGTAGCACCTCATAGATTGTGCCTCAGTTGATTTTTTTTTTTTTTTTTTTTTGAGACGGAGTCTCGCTCTGTCGCCCAGGCTGGAGTGCAGTGGCACTATCTCGGCTCACTGCAAGCTCCGCCTCCCAGGTTCACACCATTCTCCTGCCTCAGCCTCCCCAGCAGCTGGGACTACAGGCGCCCGACACCACTCCAGGCTAATTTTTTTGTATGCCTCAGTTGATCTTGAGTGAGGCTGGGCATTGGTAAAAGTTTTCTAGGTGACCCTAAAATGCAGCCAGAATAAGAGGAAGCCTTCTTTCCTTCAGTGGCTCTCCGAGCTGTCCTCCGTGCCACCCCCATAAATGTGTTCTAACCGATCTGAGATAGAGCAGTGTAGTGGTTGAGAGCAAGACTCTGGATCCTAGCCTAATGGGTTTGAATCTCTATTCCTATGCTTACTGGATGTGTGACCATAAACAACCTAATTAGCCTCTCTGTCTTGGTTTCCCCATCTATAAAATGCAGATAAGATGGTAGGTCCCATTAAAGGGTTATCGTGAGTTAAAGTATGCAAAGTGCTTAGAACAGTTATTTATTGCCATGTAACTAATTACTCAAAAACTTAATGGCTTAAAACACGTATTTATTATCTTACCATTTCTTTTTTTTATTATTATTATTTTGACTCTGATATTATCTTACCATTTCTATGGGTCAGGAATTTGGGAATAACTTTGGTTCAGGGTCTTTCATGAAGTTGCTGTCAAGATGTTAGCTGGGGATGCACTGATCTCAACAGGAACGGGAGGATTATCTACTTCTAAAATAGTTCAATCACATCGCTGTTGACTGGAGCCTAGTTTCTCACAGCATAGGCACCTTCACAGGGTTGCTTAAAATGTCTTTACAACATGGCCGCTGGCTTCCCTCAGAGCGAGTGACCCCAGGGAGAGAGAGCAAGGAGAAAGCCACAACAGCTTTTTATGACTGAGATTTGAAAGTCACACCATCACATCTGTCACATTTTACATATTTTGTTCGTTAGAAATGAGGCTCTACCTCTTAAAGGGATGAGTATAAAAGAATTTATGGACAAATTTTAAAACTACCACAAATATTTTTTGGCTCGTGGCAAGCAGTGTGTTAAAATAGTTGCTATTTTCACTAGCTGGTATTATATCCCTTTCTGAATATACTTAATGGTGCCGTGTTGTCCTCTAGAATCAATGGAACTTTCACTATAACCAGTGGAATTGTCTGTGATGATGAAAATGTTTTATTTCTGCATTGTCCAATATAGCAACCACTAGCCTCATGTGGCTGTTGAGCATTTGAAGTGTGTTTAGTGTAAAATGTGTTTAGTGTGATTGAGGAACTAGGCCTTAAGTTGTTTTTTTTTTGAGACAGAGTCTTGCTCAGTCACCCAGGCTGCAGTGAAGTGGCGTGGTCTCAGCTCACTGCACTGCAACCTTTGGCTCCCAGGTTCAAGTGAGTCTCGTTAGGCTTTAACTTTAATTTTAAATAGTAATAATTTAAATTTAACTAGCACATGTGGCTAGTGGTTACTGTACTTGGTAGCTCAGTTCTAGTACCTTGTTTTCAAAAGTGTGCTGCTGAGACCAGCAACATCTGCATCACTTGGGAGCTTATTAGAAATGCAGAATCTCTGGCCATATCACAGAACTCTTGAATCCAAATCATAACAAGATTGCCTAGTGATTCTAATATACATTAAAGTTTCAGAACTACTGGGTTATAGTCCAAAATCTTTAAATTGCAAGACTCTTAAGAACCTGGGGCTTCCCGCGTTTCAAGTCCCTTCTAGTACCCTTTCCCATACATTCCTTTCAATGTCTCCTAAAATAAGGGCTTTGTCTAAGTCATTGCCTATGGCTGGAGGGTCTCAACCTGGAAAACCCTACTCATTCTCCAAGACCTGGCTAAAATGCCACCTCTTCCGTGACTTTCCCCTTCATCTCACTCAAGAAGTCATTGCTCCCTCATTTGTCTTCCTGGAGAACTTGATACGCCTTCCACAAGATTTCCATGATGTAATATAGTTATTTGTGTATGTGGGTTGAGGCTTGGGACCACATCTTGATTTGTTTTTCTGTTGTATGCACCTAGCATAATGCCTCTTTTATCCAACACCCTTGAATTTTAGAAACTGATCATGGTAAATATATTGCGTACTTCTTAACACTGAAGCAGAAATCTGCAATCCAATACATGTCTATATGTATAGAGAAATTTATGGGTACTCGCACTAAGTGAGCAGTTGGCCTGGTCTCTTCCTAGCTTGTTGACAACTGGATGCCACCATACAACTGTATTGTATGCTCAGACCTGGTGGTGGCTGACAGGAGCATTTTGAAGCATTAGCCCTCACTTCTTCAGAATCTATAGAATTGAGTCACTCGAGAAACAGAATGAGATTTCCCAGGTCAAGGGCAAGCTGCATTTTGTCAGATGAATGGCAACATCCAATTCCTTTTTCTTGCCTATCTCCATATGTAGAAAATGCACATTAGTGATGCTTGTGCATCAGGGACAGAAACTGGAGAATTGGGGAGGCCTGAACTGCCAGCCAAGAAACTGGGACCTTACCTAAGGCTGACATTGTTCTTCTGAATAAGTTTCCTTTTGAATGAAATCCTGAATCTTCTCTTGTTTAGGAGGCAGGTGGTTGAGATGTTACTTTTGTTTTCACTTGACCCTAAAAGGAGACAGCTGACATAGGTAGTTCAAAGTGGAGATTTAATTCCAAGTCTTAGAAACCAGGCAAAGGTAGGGAAGTTGTGTGGTGCTTTTAAACATAAACCGATAAAGGATACTTTATTGGTCCCAATGTCCATATGAATAACATCAATTTTAATATTACTTTATTAGCCCTAAACTATTACCTTTTATTCTTCAAGCACTGTTCCTATAATGCTAGAATTTGCTGAAAAGTTTATATTGGCCCTGCTCAGCTCGAAAATTAACCATGTCCCATTCACTAAATCTTAATCCTGAATCCAAATCAAATTCTTTTTCCACTACCCCTTTTCTTATTGCATACCAAACAGAGGCCAAAACTTTAATAAGAATGGCATCAAAGTAAGAAGATGTAGCGTTCTATACTTTGTCAGTTACTGATTTAACCCTATATTGGTCCTGTAATACGCAGGTAGCATAACAGGCTATTTGCAAAAGTCCATAAAATCCTCTTAGAATGAAATCTGATGTATTGTATCCAATGCATGAGATTTTGAATGAGCACAGAAGAATAATTAATATACATTGTAGTCTATTTTCTCAGGTCATGGGAGTAATAATAATTTTTTTTTTTTTTTTTTGAGACAGAGTCTCTCTGTGTTGCCCAGGCTGGACATAGTGGTGTGACCTCGGCTTACTGCAACCTCCACCTCCCAGGTTCAAGTGATTCTCCTGCCTCAGCCTGCTGAGTAGCTGGGACTACAGGCATGAATCACAATGCCTGGCTATATATATAGTATTTTTAGTAGAGCTGGGGTTTCACCACGTTGCCCAGGCTGGTCTTGAACTCCTGACCTCAGGTAATCCACGTGCCTTGGCCTCCCAAAGTGCTGGGATTACAGGCGTGAGTCACTGTGCCCAGCCAAGAGTATTATAAAATTAAATGTTCAAGTCCAAGCACTTGGGGTCACCTGGTGGTCTAAACAGATGCATGACTCTTTATATCACCCACATCAGAATTCCCAACTTAACCCCAAGCAGGTGAAACAAGTGTGTTTAAATCAGCAGGAGCCAGTAGTGACTTAGCTTAACACCTGTCTTTAAAGATATAACGCATGTGAAACGAATGCATTCTCAGGCATTTAGGCTCATGATCTTCCATTTTATGTTTCCTTCAGCCTACACACTAAAGACCCCAAATCTTCGTGCATGGTACAGACATCTTCCCTCAGTTCCAGAAACATGTTCATCCACCTGTTGGTATCGACAGCTGAATGTTCTACAGGTATCTGAAACTCAGTCTGTCTCATGCTGTCTCAGTTTGTCTCATTATACTTCCTCTACTCATCCTTTAACTTACAGAAAGTTGGAAATCCTGTCAGATGCCCCCATCTCCCTAAGACTCCATAATTATTAAGTGATCATAGAAGAATACAGGAAGTAGTCTTGTATGACATTTTGCCAAATTGTTTTCCAAAAATAGTTTTACCAGTTTATATTCCTATCAGCAGTATATACAAATTTCTGTTTTTCTGAATTCTGCTGAACATTTGAAATATTAGGTTGACATTTTTTCCGATTTGATGAGTGTGGAGATGGTAACTCATTTTGGTTTTATTTTGAATTTCCCTGATTATTCTCAGTGAGACTGAGAATACCTTCATATATTTATTGTATATTTATTTTTTTCCTTCTGTGAATTGCCTATTAATACCTTTTGCCCATTTTCCATTGGATTGCTTCTCTTCTTTCAGTAAAAGTGCTACATATATTCTGAGTACTAATCCTTTGTTGGTGTTATATGTGGAAAAGAACTTTTTCTAGATTGTGGCTTGTCATTTCTTTTCCTATGTTGATTTTCATGAGAGATGAATTAAAGAAATTAGTGCAGTAAATTTTTCAATCTTTTATTATCTGTATTTTGCTTTTGCATCTTATTTAAAGAGATCCTTCCCTACCTCAAGGTCATAGACATTCTCCTACACGTATTATTCTAATTTTTAAAAAGTTTTGAGTTTTGTATTTATGTCTTTAACTCAGCTGGAATTCATTTTGTATGAGGTGAAAATCTAATCTGCTTAAAAAATGTGGACAACTAATTATCCCAGGAATTATCAAATAGCCTGTTTTTATAGGTCTGCAATGCCCTTTCTATCAAATATTAAGTGTCTATGTATGTTTGGGTCCATTTTGGGGTTCTCTGTTTTGAGCAATAGTTAGTTTATCCATCTTTGTATCAAATACTTTCTAGATTTCTGTAGCTTTAAAATAAACCTTTATATTTGATAAGGCAAGTTTCTCTACTTATATTTAAATATTTCTTAATTTTTTTGCCTTTTCTATGAAATTTAGAATCAGTGTATCAAGTATGACAAAAATTTAGATTAATTTGACTTTTAAAAAATCATATCTTCCTATTAATTTTGTATCTTGTTTAAAAAATCCCGTTTGCTAACTCTTACGGCTGCATAAAAATACGATTGATTTTATATATTGATTCTGTTTTTGGCAACCTGACTAAGCTTTCTAATTAATTATGATAAATTATATGCATATTCTTTTGGATTCTCTACCTCAGTAGTTGTACTGATTTTGAAAAGTCCACAAATTTCTTGATACTTCTCCATTCAAGAGGTGGAGCCTAATCACTCTCCCTTGAGTGTGGGTTAGATTTAGGAACACAATTTTAACAAATAGAAAACGTGGAAATGATGTTGTGTCACTTCTGAGATTTGGTTGTAAAAGACACTGCAGCTTCCGTTTGGCCCTCTGTCTCTGTCTCTTTCTGTAATGGCTCACTCAGCAGGGAGCCAGCTGCCATGTCATGAGGACACTCAGGCAGCCTTGTGGAAAGCCTCATGTGGCGAGGAACTGAGGCCACCTGCCAAAAGTGGGAGGAAGTGAGGTGTTCTGCCAACAGCAATGGGAGCGAGCCATCTTGAAAATGCATCCTCTCGTCCCAGTCAACCTTTCAGGAGACTGCAGCCTCAGCAGACATTTCGACTACAACCTCCTGAGAGACCTGGAGCTTTTAAGCTGCTTCTAGATTCCTGACCCTCAGAAACTATTTGAAGTAATAAAGATCTTTTTTTGAGCAGGAAAAAATTCAACATGTATTTTATTCTAACTATATAAATATTATTCACAGCCAAGTCACATAGTGTACTAAGAATAAACTTATTTCCTATGTAACCTTTCCCTTTTCCTAGAGCTAATAATTGTTTCCTCTGTTTTATTTGCTTGTTTCCTTTGAAGCTCTTAGCAATTCTTTCATCTTTAATGTCTCAATTACTCTCCATCCTCAGGCCAAGACTTAGATTTGCAAACACAGTAACAGCTTTTAACTTTCTTTCAACTTTATAGGAAGCTCACTTTACATTCAGTGAGATATAATTCTTGAAAAAAATTATTGACCAAAGAAAGCCTATTTTTTCCTCATTTGTTTTTCTCTCTCTTTCAATAGCTTTATTGGAATATTATTGACATAAAGTTTTATGTACTGAAGCTGTACAATTCAATGTACTGATACACGCATACATCGTGAACTGATCCCCGCCTTCCAGCCAATTAGTCACCTCTACTGTTGCCATTTTTGTTTTGTGTATGTGTGTGTTAAGATTTACTTTAAAATCTATCAGTTTAGCAAATTTCAAGTATGCAGTACAGTATTACTACCTATTGTCACCATGATGTACATTAAATATCCCAAACTTACTCATCTTGCATAACTGAAGCTTTGTACACTTTGGGCAACATAACCCCATTTTGCCCTCCCCCAAGTCTCTGACAACCACCACCCTACTTTCAGCTTCTATGAGTTTATTTTAGATTCCAAATGTGAGGTCATATAGTATTTCTTTTTCTATATCTCACTTATTTCGCTTGGCATAATGTCCTTCAGTTCCATCTATGTTGTTGCAAATGGTAGGATTTCCTTCTTTGTTCAGGTAGAATCACATTTCATTGTGTATATAAACCACATTTTCCTTATCCACTCATTTGTCAAAGAACATTTAGGTTGTTTCTGTGTTATGGTTATTGTGACTAATGCTGCAATGCACGTTGGAGTGCAGATAGCTCTTTGACATACTGATTTTATTTCCTTTAGATAGATACCCAGAAGTGGGATTGCTGGAACATATGGCAATTCTACTTTTAATTTTTTGAGGGATCTCCATACTGTTTTTCATAATGGCTGTACTAGTTTACATTCTCATCAACAGTGTACAAGGGTTCCTTTTTCTCCACATCCTTACTAACGCTTGTTATCTTTTTGGTTTTTTTTGAAAACAGATATCCTAAGAGGTGTTATACGATACCTCACTGTAGTTTTGATTTGCATTTCCATGATGATTAGAGATGTCCAGCACCTTTGCATATACCTGTTGGCTACTTGAATTTCTTTTTTTGAGAAATATCTATTTTGGTCCTTTGCCTATTGTTTACTCAGGTTATTTGTATGTTTGCTATTGAGTTGTAGGCGCTCCTTATATATATTGGACATCAACCCCTTATCAGATACATAGTTTGTAAATATTTCCTCTAGTTCTGTAGGTTGCCTTTTCACTCTGTTGGTTGTTTCCTTTGCTGTGCAGAAGTTTTTTGGCTTGATGTTGTCCTTCTTGCCTAGTTTTGCTTTTGTTGCCTGTGCTTTAGGTGTCACATTTAAAAAATTATTACCAGGACTAATGTCAAAAAAGTTTTTCCCCATTTTTTTTTTTTTTTTTGAGACAGAGTTTTGCTCTTGTTGCCCGGGCTGGAGTGCAATGGTGCGATCTCAGCTCACTGCAACCTCTGCCTCCTGAGTTCAAGCGATTCTCCTGCCTCAGCCTCCCAAGTAGCTGGGATTACAGGTGCCCACAACCACACCTGGCTTTTTTTTTTGTGTGTATTTTTAGTAGAGATGGGGTTTCACCAGGTTGGCCAGGCTGATCTCAAACTCCTGACCTCAGGTGATCCTCCTGCCTTGGCCTCCCAAAGCGCTGGGATTACAGGCATGAGCCACCATGCCTGGCCTTTTCCCCATTTTTTTAAAAAGGGTTTTATGGTATCAAGCTTTACACTTAAGTCTTTAATCCATTGATTTGATCTTTGTGTATAGTGTAAGATAAGGGTGCATTGTCATTCTTTTGCATGTTGATATCCAGTTTTCCCAACATTTTGGAAGAGACTATTATTTTCCCCATTGTGTGTTCTTGGAATCCTTGTTGAAGATCATTTGACCATAAATGTGTAGGTTTATTTCTGGGTTCTCTCTTCTGATTCATTAGTTGATATGTCTGCTTTATGCCAGTCCCATACTATTTCAGTTACTATAGCTTTGTAATATAATTGATGTCAGGAAGTGTGATGCTTCCAGCTTTTTTCTGCCCCCTCAAGATTGCTTTATATGTTCGCCTGTTTTTGTTGCCATTAAGGAATGCCTGAGACTGGGTAATTTATAAAGAAAGAATTTTAATTGGTTCACAGTTCTGCAGGCTGTAGAGGAAGCATAGCAGCATCTGTTCCTGGTGGAGGCCTCAGGAATCCTACAATCATGGTAGAAAGCAAAGGGGGAGCCAGGGTATCACATGGTGAGAGTGGGAGTAAGAGAGGAGGGAGCAGGGGGGCTGGAGGTCTTATACTCTTTTATTATTTTATATTTTTTTCAGCAATAATGTTGATTTATTATCACTTTCTGCACCAGATCTGTGAAAACACACAACCTACGTTCTATGCTCTCCACAAAAGGACAAGCATCATTAGGATCATATAAAACATGTACAATCAAAATACAATTTCATGATCGACTATACCATTGGAAACACATATGTCATACCAGTTGGTGATATCACTGAGAT
Source organism: Hylobates moloch (assembly GCF_009828535.3). Lineage (NCBI taxonomy): Eukaryota > Metazoa > Chordata > Mammalia > Primates > Hylobatidae > Hylobates > Hylobates moloch. Next base: position 55,037,417 of record NW_026652296.1, on the reverse strand, counting down.
CACTACAGCCAGGTGAGATAATCTACATAAGTTTCTCCATAGAATTAAATTTTGAGGGAGATTTGCTGGGATTGAAGATAAACAGAAACTGAGGAAGAATTTCAGGCAATTACCTGGTCCAGCCCCCAACAAGTGCAAATAAAGACCTGGCCCTCAAGGAAAATCAATGTATCAGTTCCCTCTTAGATGTCAACATCAGAATCTCCAAATGCACTGATTTAATAAAACAGGTTTTATCAACCTAATGATCAATATGTTCTCACGTATTCGTAAAATCGCCTTTAAGTCCTTTTTAACTTTTATGGTACTCTGAAGATGTGAGAAGCTAATTAGTATCATTTTCATAAAATCTAATACATAAGATAGGAGGCTTATATAGTGAGTGACAGTCAGTATTGTGTCACCTAATGGCCAAAAATAACCCAAATCATTGAACCTTTCATCACATATCCTGTTTTGATCCTGATAATCATTTTTAAAAATTGAAATCAGCTTTATTTAAGAATTTCCAGCATTGACAACTCTTATAAAAAGCATCCAAGCACAGGACACAGAACTGTAGCAAACAGCATTCTTATGGGTAGCTAACAGACATTAGAACTTCCACCCTTGAGACACCTGAGCTCACTGTAAACTCTGCTTCCAAGTACTCCTTCAAAGCACACCACAAGCTCAGTTTATATTCTCAACTCTTCAGCTTCAGTTCACATTACCACACTTATGTATCAGTAACAGAACACACACCATACAGCATTCACAGCAGTTGACAAAAGGGTAGGAAAATACAAGTATCATTGCACTTAACACATTCAACTGATGTGGGTTGCCTAAGAACAAAGCTCACTGAAAGTCTTCCAACACATGTGGATATCCTTTGACTACAAAAGACATTCATACATTGTTTATTATTGCTGTCTGTATACTCTCTCACCAAAATTACAGGATTGAGAGATACATCTCAATAACTTAAAAAATATTGATGATGCACCATCAACTCTCTACCTGCACTCTCTCCTTCTCTCGCTCATACTAGCCTTCCATGCCTTGGCAGCATCACCAATCCCACACAGTTTCAAAAGTTCAGACAGCCTCTGGTTCCATATCACAGCCTTGTGTTCATAACGTTGATATGACTCCATGAAATAAAGAGTAGTGAATCAAAATGGGAACACCCACTGTCAAAGACGCAGCCTGTGAAGTGTGATGATGAATTCTTGAATGAGAAAGCATGTAGACAGAAGTATTTCTATGGCAGGATATTTACAGCGCTACTTTTAATGAAGTGCTTCTGTAAACATTTGAAATGAGATGCACTGCAGAGATTAAATGAAGGCTTCATATTGTACTTTTGTATATCAGGTGGGGGGAATGACAAGTGTTAAAAAACAGAACAAAAGAATCAAACTGTGAAACCATGATCTCCCAAAAGGAGATTTTATTAAGGAAAAAAAATCATATGGTGGGGTTCAAATGAAGACAAGGAGAAAAGAATGTAGTTCTAATCAATGTTTTCCATTTTGAGCACGCAAAGAGTTCACTTGAGAAGTCCGGGGATAAAATATTACAGATATCAATTGTAATGTGTTGATTTTCCAACAAACAGCCATTTACTTTCAACCACTCAATATTTATTTTTTATTTATTTATTTTATTATACTTTAGGTTTTAGGGTACATGTGCACAATGTGCAGGTTTGTTACATATGTATCCATGTGCCATGTTGTTTTGCTGCACCCATTAACTCGTCATTTAGCATTAGGTATATCTCCTAATGCTGTCCCTCCCCCCTCCCCCCCACCCCACAACAGTCCCCGGAGTGTGATGTTCCCCTTCCTGTGTCCATGAGTTCTCATTGTTCAACCACTCAATATTTCAACTCTTTATTTATTCAACTCTTTGTGTAACTCAACTCTTAATGTATTCAACTCTTTATGTAACTCTTTACGTCACAAAACTTATACAATTCCTTTATCTCTTCCTCTTTTTCTAAAGAAAAATGTCAAAAATACTGCTGAATATACTCCACACTGAACAAACCAATTTTGAAAATTTTTGTGTCTTACTTACCATGTACATTCCTTACCAACAAACCATAACCCAATGTCTACATTTCCCAGCCAGAAGATTTAGAATCCATGCTTGAGCCAAAGCCTCCATTAAAACCATTGCCTGATCCTGCATTTGGTGCTGATTCCCAACCAATTGCTGCACCGGAATTAGAACCACTGTAAGAGTTATTTCTAGAACCAAAGACCTCGTTTGGCTCCCTTTGCATGTTGCCTTGACTTTGGTTATTACCTGATGGGCCTGACTGGTTCTGCTGGCTGGCTAACATGCTCATCCTACCCCAACTGCTCTGCAGCACTGCCTGGGCTGCAGCCATCATAGCTGGATTAATGCTGAGCACACCAAAGTTCATCTGCCACCTGTATTGGTGCCTTGATTGTTTTCCAAGCCAGATCCACCCCTCTACTGTTACCAAATCCACTCAGATTCCCAAATCTTCCACTTCTTTCTCTCTGTTGCTGTTGTGTGATTAGGTTTGGCACTGGATATATGTATGCTGAGTCCTTTAATGATCAAGTCCTCTCCACAAAGAGATTGGGCAATCCGATCAACTTTAAATGTAACAAAGGCAAAGGCCCTGAATGGCTTGGGGATGAAGACATCCACCACTTCTTTGTACTGACAGAAAAACTGCCATAGCTCATCTGCAGTCATGTCCTCTGTACAGCGCCCCACAAACACTTTGCTGCTTCTCAAAGGCTCATCTGGGCTTTGCTTAGAGTTGGGAAATTTACAGTCATACCATCATTCATCTATCATATGTCACTGTGACATTACTTTCACATGTGTTTCATACTCCATAAAACGAACAAAGCCAAACCCCTTTGAGCAGTTTTAATATCTATCTTGACTTGGACTTCTCCAAAGGTATTAAAATATTCTTTCAGATCCTGTTTCCATAGGAGGAAAAACAAACTGAGAGCAAAAACTCACTAATTACCAATGCTATTAAATAAGATATTTTCTGGACTACTCTTCACTTTCACTGCCGTCTCACCCATTTTTCTTTTGTTATCTTTGGGACAGTTGACAACATATACCAGATTTCCACAGTCAGCATCAGGGCTTGCAGAATTCCTTCTACCAGCCGGATACCTCTCATACATTGAGACACTGGATTCTTGTAGTGAAGTCCACATGCCCCTGGAAACTGGGCTGTAACTGTGGACAGCAGCACCACCCCATTGTCTTCTGATGATATTTCAACGAGCTCCTTATTCTCATCTTCACTTACCCTAGTGTATTCAGACATCTTTTATTTCTCCACTTCGGCCACTGCTAGAAAGCCCAACAGGGACACTGAAGCAGTGACGGACCCAAGCACAGCTTAGTTTATTCTGCTTGATAATAATTTTTATTGTTCTTTCTGGGACTCATTCAAGACTTTCTGGAATTCATATTAACTCATGGCCAAACATGAAAATAAGTTGTAACAAGGGTGTACGTAATGTAGAACATTTGGAAGAGCTGTCTCTTGGTTATTGCCAGCCACGTTCCTTTGGATGTTTAGCTTGTCAGCAGCGATCATCATGGCCAATTACTTGATCTGCATCATCATCCTACATAAGCAATTGTTATGTCTTCAGTGATGACCTGAGAGGAAAATACACTCCAATGGCATGGTAAATGCCCTTTCTTCAGGAGGGACAAGTAAGAAAGACTCAGGATGCTGCAATTCAGGAGGCTGAGCGCTGACCCTTAGCCCCTAAACCCACTGTCTATGAGAAGCCATGCTGAAATTTAGACAGCAGCACATCACAGACCTGCACAGGCATTGAGCTGGCAGGGCATTGCTCAATGATGGTAGGTGCAGTGTTTACAGAAGTGTGTAATGTGAAGTGCTAGTACACAAGAAGGGCCCTATGGTTAAATGTGTTTGAAAAATGCTGCATACTATATCCATTGGCCACACTTTTAAACAACCAGATCTTGCACAAACTGAGAGCACAAACTCACTAATTACTGTGAGGATGGCACCAAACCATTCATGAGGGATCAGTCGTCATGACACAAACATCTCCCATCAAGCCCCACCTCCAGCACTGGGGATTACATTTCAACATGAGATTTGGAGGGAACAAATGTCCAAACCATGGCACTTTGGCTATTTGGGATCTATATAAATTTAAGGATTGTTTGTTTCTATTTCTGCCCTTGGGATTTTGATAGGGATTGCACTAAATCTGTAGATAGCTTAGGGTAATATGGACATTTTTAACAATATTAAGTCTTTTAATCCATGAACATATCTGTTTATTTGTGTCTTTTAAAACTTCATCAAGGTTTTGTAATTTTCAGTTTACAAGTCTTTTACCTGCTTAATTCTTAGATACTCTATTTTGTTGCTAATGTAAGTGAGATTGTTTTCTTAATTTTCTTTTTAGATATTTCACTGTTGATATATGGAAATGCCACTAATTTCTGTATGTTGATTTTGTACCCTGCAACTTTACTGAATTTGCTTATTGGTTGTTCCAGCAGTTTTTGTTTGTTTGTTTGTTTTTTTGGTGTAGAGTGTTTAGAGTTTTCTATGTATATGATCATGTCATCTTTAAACAGAGATAATTTTATTTCTTCCTTTCTGATATGTATGCCTTTTTATTTCATTTTCTTGCCTGATTGCTCCAGCCAGGACTTCAATACTATGTTGAAAAGCAGTGGCAAGAGTGGGCATCCTTATCTTGCTCTGGATCTTAGAGGAAAAGCTTTGTTTTCCCCAGTGATTATGACTTTAACTGTAGGTTTTTCATATATAGTTTTTATTGTGTTAAGGAAAGCTCCTTCTGTACCTACTTGGTTGAGAGTGTTTACCATGAAAAGATGTTGAATTTTGTCAAATGCGTTTTGTGCATCTATTGAGGTGATTATGTGGTTTTTGTCTTTCATTTTCTTAACATGGTGTGTCACATTGATCGATTTTCGTGTTAAACCAGCTCTGCATCCCAGGAATAGATCCCACTTCATTGTAGTGTGTGATCCTTTTAATGTGCTGTTAAATTCAGTTTGCTAGCAGCTTATTAAATATTTTTACATGTATATTCACCAGGGATAGTGGCCTGCAGTTTTCTTTTCTTGTATTGTTGTTGTTGCTGTTGTTTTTTTCTGGCTTTGGAATCAGGGTGATGTTGTTCTTATAAAATGAGTTTGGGAGTGTTCCATCTTCTATTTTTGGAATAGTTTAAGAATGGTTAGTATTAGCTATTTTTAAAATGTTCGATAGAACTCATTTATGAAACCATCTTGTCCTGGGCTTTTCTTTGTTGGAAAGTTTTTGATGACTGATTCAATCTCCTTGCTTGTTATTGGTCAATTTGTCTTTCTAGTTCTCGATTCAGTCTTGATAGCTTGTGTGCTTTTAAGAATTAATCCAATGGGATATAACTGTTCACAGTAGTCTCTGATTCTTTTTGTTTTTGTGTCATCTATTGTAATGTCTCCTTTTTAAAAAACTTCTCATTGTATTTAAGTCTTCTCTTTCTGTTTTGTATTAGGCTAGCAAAGGGTTGGATAATTTCATCTTCTCAAATAAAACCAATTCTTAATTTTATTTTTTCCTATTTTTTGCTTATTTTTGCTTCAATCTTTATTATTTCCTTCCATCTGCTAACTTTGAGTTTAGTTTGTTTTTCTACTTTTGGTTCCTTGAGTTGTAAAGAAGTTGTTTAATTGAGATATTTCTTCTTTTTTAAGGTAGGCATTTAACACTATAAGATTTTGTCTTAATGCTGTCTTTGCTGCATACTATACACTTTGGTAAGATGAATTTTGTCTTCATTTTTCTCAAGGTAATTTTAAAATTTCTGTTTGCTTTATTCTTTTATTCAATGGTTGTTCAAGTGTGTGGGGTTTAGTTTTCCTGTTCTTGGGTGAATTTTCTTGTTTTCTTGATATTACTGATTTCTAGTTTCATTCCACTGTGGTCTGCAAGATACTTGATATAATTTCAATCTTCTTAAATTTTTAAAGACTTGTTTTATGACACAACGTATGGCCTATTCTGGAGAATATTCTGTGTGCCCCTGAAAATAATATGCATTCTGCTGCTATTGGGTGAAAAATTCTGTCTATGTCTATTGTCCATTTGATTCATAATGTTACTCAAGTCAGTGGTTTCCTTATTGTTTTTTAGCCTAGATGTTCTATCCATTATTGAAAGTGGAGTATTGAAGTCTTCAATTATTATTGTATTGTTGTCAATTTCTTCCTTCAGATATATCAATATTTGTTTTATATATTTCGTTGCTCTGATGTTAGGTGCATATATATTTACAATTATATCTTCCTCTTGAATTGACTTTTTTATCATTATATAATGATCTTTGCCAATTTTTGACTTAAAATCTTTTGTCTAAGTATAGCTCTCCCTGCTTTCTTTTGCTTGCCATTTGTATAGAATATCTTTTTCTATCCCTTCACTTTCAGGCCATGTGTGTCCTCACATTTAAAGTGAATAATTTATAGACACTAAGTCACTGGATCATGTTTTTTAATCCACTCAGCAACTCTATGCCTTTACATTGGAGAATTTAATCTATTTACATTTAAAGTGATTGTTGATATGTAAGAACTTACTATTTTGTTAATTGCGGTCTGTTTTGCAGTTCTTTTGTACCTTTCTCTCTTTTGTTATCTCCTTTTGTTGTCTGATTTTTTTTTTTTTTTGTAGCAGTTTGGTTTGGTTCCTTTCTCTTTGTCTTTTTGTGTATCTATTACAGACTTTTCTTTTGTGGTTAACATGGGGCTTGTGTAATTCTTCTTGTAGTTATAAGCATCTATTTTAATTTGATAACAACTCAAGTTCAATTGATTACAAAAATTCTGCACTTTATCCCCTTCCACACATAGACTTTGTGTTCTTGAAGTCAGAATTTTTATAAGTCTGTTCACAATTTTAAAAAAATGTATTTCTTAATCAGCACAAAATTGCACATATTTATGGAGTACATAGTGATATTTTAATATGTGCAGTGTACAGTGATCAAATCAGGGTAATTAGCATATTCATCACCTAAAACATTTATCATTTGTGTTGAGAATATTCAACATTTGAAAATGTGTAATAAATTATTGTTAGCTGTAGTCACCCCACAGTGCTATGAAACACTGGAACTTATTCCTGCTATCTAGCTGCAAATTTTGCATAATTTAATAGATCCCTACCTATTCCTCTCATTCATCTCAGCCCCTAGTACTACTATTCTCCACTTCTATGAGATCAACATTTTTAGCTTCTAAATAAGAGTGAGAACATACATGTTACCAAATTTTTCTGTTTATAGTTATTTTTTTTTTTTTTTTTGAGATGGAGTCTCACTCTGTCCCCCAGGCTGGAGTGCAGTGGCATGATCTCGGCTTACTGCAAGCTCCACCTCCCGGGTTCATGCCATTCTCTTGCCTCAGCCTCCCGAGTCGCTGGGACTACAGGCGCCCGCCACTATGCTCGGCTAATTTTTGTATTTTTAGTAGAGATGGAGTTTCACCGTGTTAGCCAGGATGGTCTCGATCTCCTGACCTAGTGATCCGCCTGCTTTGGCCTCCCAAACTGCTGGAATTACAGGTGTGAGCCACCGCACCGGCCTATAGTTACTCTTAACGTTTGTCTTTTAACTTTTATGTTAGGCTTATAGGTACTTTGCATACCACCATTACAACGTTATATTATTCTGTATTTGACTTTATTTTTACTTTTACTGGTGAAATTTATACTTTTATATGATTTCACATTGTTGTTTAGTGTGTTTTCAATTCCATTTGAAGAACTCCCTTTGGCATTTCTTTTAAGGCAGGTCTAGTGGTAACAAACCATCTAGGTTTTTTTTCGCCCTGGAAAGACTTAATGTCTCCTACATTTTTAAAAGATAGCTTTGCAGAGTAAAATATTCTATGTTGGCAATTATTTTTCCTCTTTTTTTTTTGGACAAAGAAGAGGAATATACATTATTATTTCTCGATTCCTCCTCACTTAAGAATTAGGTTGTTATTTGTAGTGTGTACATGGCTCCAGAATATTTTTCTTCTTACAGAATGTTCAACATTGCAGCTAGCTGTCTCTGTAATTGGAATATATAATGTTACTGTCTTCTTGTCTGTTTTATGTCGAGAAATCTTCTAATCTTAGTATAGATCTTTTTGTATTAAACCTATTTGGAGTCCTATATACTTCTTGGTCTGAATGTCTATTTCCTTTCCCAGATTTGTAAAGTTTTCTATTATTTCTTTAAATATACTTTCTTGCACTTTCTTTTTTGATGACTCCTATAATATGTATATTGGTTCACTTCACAAGATGTATATTGTTTCCATAAATCTCATAGTCTTTTTCACTCTTTTCATTGTTTCAATATTTTCTCCCCCAATTGAATAATTTCAGATGATCTCTCTTCCAGTTCATGGATTCCTTCATCTGCTTGATGCAGTCTGCTATTGTAGCTCCCTATTGCATTTTTAGTTCAGCCATTGTATTCTTTAGCCTCCATTATTTCTAGTTTTAAAAAATGTTTTCTATTTCTTTGTTGAATTTCTCATTTTGTTATTGCCTTGTTTTCCTAATTGTTTTTTGTTAAATTTGTTTATCTATGTTCTTTTGGGCTCACTAAGCTTCTTTAGAAGAATTATTTTGAATTTTTTGTTCTTTGGGGTCAGGCACTGGAAGTTAATTTTTTTGGTGATGTTGTTTTCCTGATTTTTCTTGTTTCTTTTATGCTTTCATTGGTATTTGTGCATTTAAATAAATAACCAACTCTTCTAGACTTTATAGACTGGCATTGGTAAGGAAAGACTTTCATTTGCAGGTGAGAGGGAGCATGGGATTCCTGGAACTGGGCATGGGAAGGCATGCTGGAGTGTGCTATGGTACACCAGATCTAGTGGTGCATGGTGCTCCAATTTGGAGGTATGCAGAAGCTCTGTGTCCAAGGGAACTTGGTGATTGGTGTCTCAGGTAGCAGGGGTCTGTGATATGGGAAACTTCATAGTCCTTGGCATCAAAAGCTTCAAGGGAGTCAACAGTGATTGTAAAGGCTGTTGGAGTCCTCAGTAGTGCCTCTTGTTACAGTGGCAAGCATATTTAGGAAGGTCAGGGTAGGTGGTGGCATGGGCCAGTGTTGGTGGTTGTAGTTGTGTGCTGGTTTTGGGGTATGGGGCCAGTGGCATGTGTATGCTCAGCTGTGGAGGCTGACTGCAACCACATATGTGGTGGTGGGGACTGGCAATGGCGATTGAGGTTGGCTACATATGCACACAAGGTGGTTGCATTGAGTCTCAGGACTGGGGTGACCATGGCCACACTGGCTGGAATGGCTCTAGTGGTGGGAAGTAGGGAACTGCAGCTGAGGCAGCCATGGTCTGCAATGGCAAAAACTGCACTGCCCTCATCAGCCAAAGCTGTGGGATGTCTGTGGCCGCTATGATGGCTATTGGTTTCTTTAGCAGCATTGGGACAACAGGCCTCTGGGGACCGCCATGGCTTCTGTGTGTGGGTAATACTGATAGTACCACCCTTCTTTGTTTCTAGCCATCTCCAGATGTCTTGTACACTGATCTCAGAAATCTGAGTGGAGTGAAACCAAAGTAAGTTTTTCAGGAAGTACCTTGAAAGGCTGGGGAAGCTGATTCCTTATCTTGCTTGTTTTTTTCTCATGAGAGAAATTCATGGGTTGAAGAGATCTCTTTTGCTACTTAGCTGTCCTTCCCTGGGGGATGGGCTGATGTAGGAAAAATGAAACTGTTCTTCTTACCTTTTTTGTGTGGTTACTCAATTTTTTTTTTTCCTGCAGTGTGCTGCTGCAGCTTTTTAACTGCACTCTTGAACTCTCCCAGAGCTATTTTTTGTTCAGGGATACCTGTCTTAATTGTTATTTTTTTGGGATGTTGAAGGCGAGAATCTCCTACTCCACAATCTTACTGATGTCCTCCGAAGATTTGTTATTTTAAGCTGTTAAATTTTGGGGTAATTTGATACATAGTAATTGACAATACTATATGATTAAGTACTATTGTCATACAGTCTGCTAATAAGGACAATTTTCGGCCGGGTGCGGTGGCTCAAGCCTGTAATCCTAGCACTTTGGGAGGCC